>NW_011499958.1:771429-772155 GCF_000495115.2 Populus euphratica
ATCTTACATTACCTCCGCTTGCTGCTTTCTTATGTTTTTGCAAGGTTAAACCAATGCCTGCTTTACTTGTTCACTCGTGCCCACGTCAAATGTATTTTTGAGCTTTTAACCAGTAGATATGCGTGTGCATTTGTGGTGGCTGGACATTATGCCAAGAGCATGGAGACACAAGTTCCCGCCGCTTGGAATTGCTAACAATAAAAAGTATATGTCCAGATGAATATCTTCCATGATGTCATGTTGTATCCAATTTCTGAAACCTACTTCAACAATTAAGCATTCTCTGAATAGACACAAACCAATTGATTGGATTTATAAAGAGCTTCATCTGAGGATATGCTTGACCTGAGAATGAAGAAAGAATTCGAAGGGACTTCATAGTCATTGTCAGCAATGCGAAAATCCAGGCCGGCACTTTGTTCAAGGAATAAGGTGTTCCTGTTGCCTGTACCAGACCATACACCAGGAAGGTCGTCCGCAAAGGAAACAGTGTTGAAGTGCGCTTTACTCTCTTCACTTCTTCTGCTGACTCTCCAATGTTTGTTGATTCTTGACCGCCGGAAGACGATGATGGTTCTCTGATAGCTGCTCTGTCTATCCACCACCACCATATCCAATAGAACTTCATTATCAATAAGTTTGACGAATGGTGAAACTATATATCTTCGTTAACAAAAACACATGAAAGTCCACTAATTTTTCACAGTAACATAAAATAATATATTT
>NW_011501653.1:0-36317 GCF_000495115.2 Populus euphratica
TAACGTCAAAATTGGAGCCAGTTGTAAACATAACAGTTGTAGGCAATTGTCTCAGATTTCTTGTGTAAAACATTCAGCTCATTTGGACTTCTAGAACTCCAGATATGGCCAAAATACCGAACAGTGCTCGGGCTGGAAGACAGATTCGGGCTTCTTTGTTGTTGCTAGAATTGGACTTGATAATGGCCTTTTTAGATCTTGGGCTCCATATGAAAGTTGTAGGCCTATGTCTTACCTTTCCATCCATATAAATTGGACCTAAATCTGAGATCTGTAGCTCTATATATGACCCAATTACCGAACAGTGTTCCGGTTTGAATTGCACCGACATCTCTTCTCTAAGTTTGCCATCTCTTTATCCTTGCAATTTAAGTTCTTCAAGTCATCAATCAATCCTTTCATTTATGTGATCGGCCTGCATTAAAAATAGACATTTAACACAAATTATAGGTATCTTATATTATTGGATACATTATTATAAAACATATTTTAGTTAAGGAGTTATTGATATTTCAAGTGCAAAATGATGATATAAAACCATGATAAAAATGCACTTTTAAGTACTAATCATTCATCAAAGATTTTAGTATAATATCTAAGCCTTTAAGTAACCTTCTAATAAAGGATACTATTTTTGAATGGACTGAACATTGTGAAGAAGCCTTTGTTAAACTTAAAAACTTACTTACTTGTGCTCCTATCATTCAACCTCCTGATTGGTCATTACCTTTTGAAATAATGTGTGATGCTAGTGATTATGTCGTAGGTGCTATTTTAGGATAAAGAAAAGATAAGAAACCTTATGTCATTTACTATGTAAGTAAAACTTTAAATAGTGCTCAAATGAATTATACCACCACTGAAAAAGAATTACTTGCAGTAGTATTTACATGTGAAAAATTCAGGTCTTATCTTGTTGGCTCACATGTTGTTGTTTTTAGTTATCATGCAGCATTGAAATATCTTCTTTCTAAGAAAGATTCTAAGGCTAGATTGGTGTGGTGGATTTTGTTACTTCAAGAATTTGATATCACAATCAAAGATAAGAAAGGTAGCAAAAATGTTGTCGCAGATCACTTGTCAAGATTGATAACAGATTTGAAAACTAACATCACACCAATTAATGACTACTTTCCCGATGAATCTTTACTTTCTGTCTCTACAATGCCTTGGTTTGCTAATATTGTCAATTTTCTTGTTTCAGGACAATTGCCAGCTCATTGGAGTACCCAAGATAAAAGAAAGTTCTTGAACGAATTGAAGAACTTTTATTGGGATGACCCTTAGTTATTCAAATATTATCCTGATCAAATATTTTGAAGATGCATTCCTGACAATGAGGTAAGTAGTGTCATTAAATTTTGTCATTCTGAGGCATGTGGGGGCCATTTCTCATCAAGAAAGACAACTGCAAAAATCTTACAAAGTGAATTTTATTGGCCCACCATGTTCAAAGACTCACATGCATTCTGCAAGTCTTGTGAAAATGATCAAAAATTGGGATCTATTTCAAAACGTCACATGATGCCTTTAAATCCTATTATTGTCATTGAGATCTTTGACTGCTGGGGTAGAAATTTCATGGGTCCATTCCCTCCATCATTTTGTTTCTTATACATATTAGTCGTAGTAGATTATGTTGCAAAATGGATAGAGGCAATTCCAAGTTGAAACAATGATCACAAAACAGTGATAAAGTTTTTGAAAGAAAATATTTTGAGTCGATTTAGAGTCCCTCGAGCCATAATAAGTGATGGTGGAACACATTTCTGCAACAAGCCATTTGAGTCTTTAATGAAGAAATATGGAATCACACACAAAGTTGCCACCCCTTATCACCCTCAAACAAGTGGACAAGTAGAGCTTGCTAATAGGGAGATCAAACATATTTTGGAGAAAACAGTGAACCCTAATAGGAAAGACTGGTATTTAAGACTTAATGATGCACTTTGGGCTTATCGAACTGCTTATAAAACATCATTAGGTATGTCACCTTATAGGCTAGTCTATGGAAAACCTTGTCACTTCCCTGTGGAACTTGAACATAAAGCTTATTAGGCTATTAAAGCTTTCAATTCAAATCTAAATGATGATAGTCAACTCCGAAAATTACAAATAAATGAGCTTGAGGAAATAAGAAATGATGCATATGAAAATTTAAGAATTCATAAAGCAAGAATGAAAGAGTTTCATGACAAGAAAATACTGAGAAAAACATTCAATGTTGGTCAAAAAGTCTTGCTTTATAATTCTCGATTGCATTTATTTCTTGGAAAATTAAGATCACGATGGAGTGGTCCTTTTATTGTGAAACATGTGTATCCATATGGGGCCTACGACATCGAGAATCCAAAGAATGGCAATGTTTTCAAGGTAAATAATCTAAAGAATGACAATGTTTTCAAGGTAAATGGACATCGTCTGAAAGTTTACTTTGACAATTTTTCAGTTGAACATGACTCTATTGAATTGGGTGATCCTGTATATAAAGATTGATTTTTTTCTGTTTCTTTTTTAGTGATTTTTGCTAGTTTCTCTCACCCCGGTCAAATGGTGGATAACGGTACTCCGTGACTTAAGTCGGTTCTTTCAGTTTCCCACAATAATTGATATCTGTGTATATATTTGTGCAATTCTTTGAATATCTCTTTCAATTCTCATTTGAAAATGGACACTAATCTTGAAAAATTGAAAAAGTATTTTCTTGCTCTGCCTTAGAATGCGATTACAAAAATTTACCGTGCTAGATGTGTAAGATTAAGATTGTTAATGAATCATGGAATTCCTGAAGATAGTCACTGGTTGATTGAAGCAAAGGTCCGATTATCAGGTGGTCTAGGCACATTGGAAGAGATCTTTCATATTTCCTCTTGGGCCCAACTGCACATTCACAATAAACCCATAGGTGTGTTAAATGTTAATGGTTATTATGATAAGTTGTTGTCTTTTCTTGATCATGCTGTGGAACAAGAATTTCTAACATCTTCTGCACGACAAATCATAATCTCTGCTGCTAGTGCTGAACAATTGATTGACCAACTACAATCCTTCATTCCTGTAATTGATCCTTCCATGAGTCGCATAAATTGGTCACCTAAGGAAAGCTGTAAAAAGTTTAGATTGGATTTGAGCCTTCATTTGTGAATCTTTGTATCTTTTGGTTTTATTATTGTGTTTTGTCGTTTCTTATATTTATTTCAGTGTGTTTCAGGTTTATTAGTGTTTGTTATTTCAGGTGATATCTTCTATACTCTATCTTTCTACCTTTAAACATTGAGGACAATGTCTCGTTTTAGTTGAGGGGAGAGGGTAGTAGTTAAAAAAAAAAACTAATTGTGTTTTCTATTTCATAAAGCATGTGCAAAATTGTTGTTACTATGATGGCAGAGTAAGGAGAACTTTTTATGACTCTTGAGACGCATCTTAGTAATCATTCGTAACAAGGTCTATCGTAATACTTCTTGAATTATTCAGATTTACAAACTCTCGCATTGTTATCACTTAATTCTGCTCATATACTTATTTAACATGTATTCTTAAACCTTAATTTACACACACACACACTTTAACATATGATTGCATATTGGATTATTACATTATTTATGTTCTTTTGTTAAAGGTAACAACTAAGGGAAAAGGATAGTATATAATTAAGAAAAAGAAAAAAAATGATAATAATAAAAATGTAGTCAACTAACTTGGGAGCTATTGGCTCAACGCTTGTTACATGGGTTGAGGAGAAAGTTTAAGGGAATCAAATATTGCACTATCTACATATCAGTATCTGCGACTCGAGTTACTAAGCTCGTAGGGGTGTCTTAACACCTAATGCCCTAAGACCAACTGGTCTGGGAGTCATTAGCTGAAAGCTCGTTACATGGGTTAAAGATGCATGGTGTTTTAAATTATATTTATATATATTAAAAAAAAAAAGACAAAAATAATAATCTCAACCCAAGGAATTTAACCTTAAATATTAGAACAAAAATTTTATTTTCTTCCAAGAAAAGCCCCATAATTATGTGTTGATACATTGAGCACAAAAGAAAGGTTTATGAATATCTTGTTAAGAGGTATTGAGAAGGTATATAAATTTACAAGTATTAGCATTAATTGAATAAGATGACTAATGTAATCATGTTAACAATCTATAATCTGATTAGAACCTCCTTTGTATGTGGTTTCCAATTGAATAATAAGAGTTTATACTATACTTGTTTGACATACCATTAGTGAAACCTCTAACCTTGACATTTATTATTATCATTGTTAAATCTTTACATTAATATCTATCTCAAAGTTCTCATCTTCTTCTTCTTCTTCTTCTCTTTCTTTATTATTATTATTATTAGTAGTAGTACTACTACTACTACTATTATTATTATTATTATTATTATTGTTGTTGTTATTACTATTATTATTGTTGTTGTTGTTGTTATTGTTATTGTTATTGTTATTGTTATTGTTATTGTATTGTTGTTTATAATTTGTGCAATTAACTTCCCTGTGATTCGATCCTGGTCTTGCCGAGTCATTTATTACTTCGACACTCCTGCACTTGAGAGAAGACATCAACCTTTTAGTCGTGTCATTAGGGGTGCTAATATCTTCTTTAGACACAATCAGTCTCTTATCCTCGAATCTCTAATTAAACCAGTACACTTAAGTTTCCTAACGACCTTGAACCAAACAATTAGATGGCGACTCCAAATGATCCCCCTAATGCCATGCATCCATGTGCAACAAGAAGTATGCATTCCAAGCAAATAAAAAACAAAAAAGGGTTATCTTCAAACTAAAAGATTGAGTTTGGATGTATATGCATTAAAAAAAAAAACATTTTCTAGATATAGAAAATCAAAGTTAATGCTTAGAGGACATCGTTTATTTAGATTCCTTAAAAGAGTCAATGCTTACAAAGTAGATCTACAAGGTAAGTATATTGTTAGTGCTATATTTAAAGTTTCTGATCTTTATTTGTATAATATAGGTGATGATTTAAGATTGAATTCTTTTGAGAAGAGAGAGCATGATATGGTCTAGGATACGACATTAAAGAATCCATTAGAAGTGTCCACTAGTAAGTGGATCAAAGTGGAGTTTAATGGGCAAAGTCAAGAAGCTTGGGTTAAAAATATTTAGATTTACCATTCTAGACTTTTGTCTACTTTTAGGTCATATCCGAAGTTAAATGAGGATTGTGAACAAGATTCTAATTAAGTTGGAAAATATGCATCTATACCTTTCCAATGACATGTTTAAAGTTAAACGTAGAATTTACCAGCAAAGTGTGAAAATAGAAAACAAATTGTTTCCTTAAGAGTTATGGATTTCATTCACTACAAGGAGTCCTTAATACTATTAGGAACTTATATGACAGCTTTTAACTTACTTATTTTACAAGGATTTCATATTAAACAAAAAGAATTAATTAATTATAAATTAATTCTTTTTTTATAATATATCAGACTTTTGTTCAATAAAGATTCTTCAACAATTATTTTTCTTGGCTATTTTTCATTATCATATGTTGTAAAAGGCTAAAAATAATTTTAGACTATTTTTTAATTTATTTTATTATTTTAAAATTTTATTTTAATTATTTTGATTTTTCTTTAAATTTGGTATGTACTAAACAATTGGCATTATGGTTTTTTGTTTTCAAGAGTATAAATACTCTTTGTAAGAACAAAATATTAACTTGATAATAATATTACTACTAAATTTATTTAAGTTATGTGAGAGATATTCTTGTATTTAAGTTAAACGTAGAATTTTTTTGTTTTCTTTGTATGAATTTATTTTTGTTTTCTAACGAACTAAATTAATTTATCAAAAATTAATTGACTTTGTGGTATCTTTCTTATACTTCTTGTTCACAAATTGTTATTCATATGGTAGGTGATACAACCGAAAGATTGATATCTTCTTTCAAGTGTAGGAGTGTCGAAGTAATAAATAACTAGTAGTAGTAGTAGTAGTAGTAGTAGTAGTAGTAGTAGTAGTAGTAGTAGTAGTAGTAGTAGTAGTAGTAGTAGTAGTAGTAGTAGTAGTAGTAGTAGTAGTAATAATAATAATAATAAAGAAAGAGAAGAAGAAGAAGATGATGAGAACTTTGAGATGGAATATTAATGTAACGATTAAACAATGATAATAACAAATGTCAAGGTTAGAGGTTCCACTAATGGTATATCAAACAAGTATAGTATAAACTCTTATTATTGAATTGGAAACCACACACAAAGGAGGTTCCAATCAGATTATATATTGTTAACATGATTACATTAGTCATCTTATTCAATTAATGCTAATACTTGTAAATCTCGTCAAGCATTCATGATTATAACTTATGTTAACAACAAATCAAGTTCCTTTCATAGCTCAGGTGTCGGTTATACCATACATTATGGGCTATGAAAGTGCCAAGCATTTGTTGTACCAAGTGTTATACAACATAAATCAAGATTAGTCATTTAACAAGCAAAGTATTAAAGAGTGAACAAGATAGCAAATATAAAACATGTTAGTATCAAACATTAAAGTCCATATTAAGTTTACATTATACTTATTCTTACACCATTAGTGTAACCTTTTCACCTTGACATAATTAACTTAGCTAGACATAATGAAAGAAAGCAAAATAGATAAACAAAATAAGAACATAAAAGTTAACTAAGTAAAGGAAAGGAAATGAAAGGCATAAACTTAATATTAATGAAAACAAAGCATAAAAAATACAAAGAGAGAAAGGAAGAGCATGATCTTGATCTGGAAATCAAGATGCCTAAATGCATGGCAAATGCCTCCTTTTATAGGCCAAAAATGGGAACTATTGATTTGATGACTAATTGATAAGTGGGTGACCAACTTTTGACTTGGTGACAATCCTTATCTTCTCTTGTCTGCCCAAAACGTCATTGATAACGTCAAAATTGGAGCCAGTTGTAAACATGAAAGTTGTAGGCAATTGTCTCAGCTTTCTTGTGTAAAAATTTCAGCTCATTTGGACTTCTAGAACTCCAGATATGGCCAAAATACCGAATAGTGCTCGGGCTGGAAGACAGATTCGGGCTTCTTTGTTGTTGCTACAATTTGGACTTGATAATGGCCTTTTTAGATCTTGGGCTCCATATGAAAGTTGTAGGCCTATGTCTTACCTTTCCATCCATATAAATTGGACCTAAATCTGAGATCTGTAGCTCCAGATATGACCCAATTACCGAACAGTGTTCCGGTTTGGATTGCACCGACATCTCTTTTCTAAGTTTGGCCATCTCTTTATCCTTGCAATTTAAGTTCTTCAAGTCATCAATCAATCCTTTCATTTATGTGATAGGCCTGCATTAAAAATAGACATTTACCATAAATTATAGGTATCTTATATTATTAGATACATTATTATAAAACATATTTTAGTTAAGGAGTTATTGATACTTCAAGTGCAAAATGATGATATAAAACCATGATAAAAATGCACTTTTAAGTACTAATCACACCCCCCAACCAGCTTATTACTAGTCCCTAGTAATCAAAGCGTTAAAATAGAAAACAAATTTGCAAATTTCACAAAGCAAGGTATTCATCATTTAACTTCCATTAGTCTATCCAGATAAACAAACTCTCATTAAATTTATATATCTGCTCAATACCTCTTAACAAGATATTAATAAACCTTTCTTTTGTGCTCAATGTATCAACACATAATTATGGGGCTTTTCTTGGAAGAAAACAAAATTTTTGTTCTAATGTTTAAGGTTAACTTCCTTGGGTTGGGATTACTATTTTTGTCTTTTTTTTTTTTTTTAACTCTATATACATATACTTTAAAAACATCATGCATCTTTAACCCATGTAATGAGCTTTCAGCTAATGACTCCCAGACCAGTTGGTCTTAGGGCATTAGGTGTTAAGACACCCCTACGAGCTTAGTAACTCGGGTCGCAGATACTGATATGTAGATAGTGCAATGTTTGATTCCCTTAAGCTTTTCTCCTCAACCCATGTAACAAGCGTTGGGCCAATAGCTCCCAAGTCAGTTGACTTTAGGGTATTAGGTGTTAAAACACCCCTTCGGGCTTAATTGCTTAGGTTAGGGAGGCTACGAAACCAAACTTATCTACATTTTTATTATCATCATTTTTTTTTCTTTTTTTCTTTTTTTTTTTTTTTTTTTTTTTTTTTTTTTTTTTTTTTTTTTTTTTTTTTTTTTTTTTCTTTTTAATTATATACAATCCCTTTCCCTTAGTTGTTACCTTTAACAAAAGAACATAAATAATGTAATAATCCAATATGCAACCCACAATCATATGTTAAAGTGTGTGTGTGTAAATTAAGGTTTAAAAATACATGTTAAATAAGTATATGAGCAGAATTAAGTGGTAACAATACGAGAGTTTGTAAACCTGAATATTTCAGGAAGTATTATAATAGACCTTGTTAAGAATGGTTACTAAGATGCGTCTCAAGAGTCACTTTAACAAAAGAACTCCTTTACTCTGCCATCCTAGTAACAACAATTATGCACATGCTTTATGAAATGAAAAACAATTTTTTTTTTATCAACTACTACCCTCTCCCCCCAACCAAAACGAGACATTGTCCTCAATGTTCTAAGGTAGAAAGATAGAGTATAGAAGATATCACCTGAAATAACGAACACTGACAAACCTGAAACACACTGAAACAAATATAAGAAACAACAAAACACAATAATAAAACCAAGCATGTGTATGTACAGGTAGTTGTGATTGTGGCTCACATCTTCCCTTGGTTTTACGTCCAAGAACGGCTTAAACGCCCTCTATGGGTCGGGGATAGGCTTCCCATCCAGTTTTCTTAAAAACTGGCAAACAGGGTCTTTTTTAGTCAGATTCCCAAGACTAAGTCTATCATGTTCTTTATGAAATAGTGGCCATAAATCATGAATTGCACGATGCACATCTCCACTAGGATGCGTCTCAAGAGTCAATAGAAGATTATCTAAAGACTCCTTACTCAGGCCATCCTTAATGAATTGTATTTTATCTTCACGGTTTATAGATACCATTCCTAAAGAACGACATTGTGTATTACAAGTCCATCTAGCACATCGATGACAGACATCCAGTCGTTTTGCACGACGCTTCTTTGCAAAAGTGCTTTTACCTGTTCCAGGCATGTGTGAAATGAAGTTAGAGGACTCACCTGATAATCGGACCTTTGCTTCAATCAACCAACGAATATCTTCAGGAATTCCATGATTCATTAATAATCTCAATCTTGCACATCTAGCACGGTAAATTTTTGTAATCGCATTCTGAGGCAGAGCGGGAAAATACTTTTTCAATTTTTCAAGATTAGTGTCCATTTTCAAATGAGAATTGGAAGAGAGATTCAAAGAATTGCACAGATATATACACAGATATCAGTAATTGTGGGAAACTGAAAGAACCGACTTAAGTCACGGAGTACCGTTATCCGCCATTTGACCGGGGTGAAGAAACTTGCAAAAATCACTCAAAAAGAAACAAAAATAAAATAAAATAAAATCAATATTTATATAAGAAACAAAAATAAAGTAAAATAAAATAAAATAAAATCAATCTTTATATACAGGATCACCCAATTCAATAGAGTTATGTTCAACTGAAAAATTGTCAAAGTAAACTTTCAGACGATGTCCATTTACCTTGAAAACATTGCCATTCTTTGGATTCTCGATGTCATAGGCCCCATATGGATACACATGTTTCACAATAAAAGGACCACTCCATCTTGATCTTAATTTTCCAGGAAATAAATGCAGTCGAGAATTATAAAGCAAGACTTTTTGACCAACATTGAAGGTTTTTCTATGTATTTTCTTGTCATGAAATTCTTTTATTCTTGCTTTATGAATTCTTGAATTTTCATATGCATCATTTCTTATTTCCTCAAGCTCATTTATTTGTAATTTTCGCAGTTGACTAGCATCATCCAGATTTGAATTGAAAGCTTTAATAGCCCAATAAGCTTTATGTTCAAGTTCCACAGGCAAGTGACAAGGTTTTCCATAGACTAGTCTATAAGGTGACATACCTAATGATGTTTTATAAGCAGTTCGATAAGCCCAAAGTGCATCATTAAGTCTTAAAGACCAGTCTTTCCTATTAGGGTTCACTGTTTTCTCCAAAATATGTTTGATCTCCCTATTAGCAAGCTCTACTTGTCCACTTGTTTGAGGGTGATAAGGGGTGGCAACTTTGTGTGTGATTCCATATTTCTTCATTAAAGACTCAAATGGCTTGTTGCAGAAATGTGTTCCACCATCACTTATTATGGCTCGAGGGACTCCAAATCGACTCAAAATATTTTCTTTCAAAAACTTTATCACTGTTTTGTGATCATTGTTTCGACTTGGAATTGCCTCTATCCATTTTGAAACATAATCTACTGCGACTAATATGTATAAGAAACCAAATGATGGAGGGAATGGGCCCATGAAATCTATACCCCAACAGTCAAAGATCTCAATGACAATAATAGGGTTTAAAGGCATCATGTGACGTTTTGAAATAGATCCCAACTTTTGACAATTTTCACAAGACTTGCAGAATGCATGTGAGTCTTTGAACATGGTGGGCCAATAAAATCCATTTTGAAAGATTTTTGCAATTGTCTTTTTTGACGAGAAATAACTTCCACATGCTTTGGAATGACAAAGTTTAATGACACTACTTACCTCATTGTCGGGAATTAATCTTTGAAATATTTGATCAGGACAATATTTGAATAAATAAGGATCATCCCAATAAAAGTTCTTCACTTCGTTCAAGAACTTTCTTTTATCTTGGGTACTCCAATGAGCTGGCAATTGTCCTGAAACAAGAAAATTGACAATATTAGCAAACCAAGGCATTGTAGAGACAGAAAGTAAAGATTCATCAGGAAAGGACTAAAAGAAAGCAAGGATTCGTTAGGAAAGTAATCATCGATTGGTGTGATGCCAAATGTCGAATCTGTTGTCACTGTTGACAAAAGATTCACATCAACATTTTCTGTGTGTTTGTTATCCGTGATTTCTTCCTCGGAATAAATCATTTGCAAATCTTCAGATTCATCCAACTCATTTTTACTTAAAGTAGATTCAAGTTGATCATAAACTAATTCGTCAATATGATCTACTTCTTGTAAATCATTATCATCTCCAGGTTGCTTGCAAATGTTGAAAATATTCATCTCCAATGTCATGTTTCCAAATGATAGCTTCATCAGTCCATTCCTACCCTTAATCAATGCGTTGGTTATTGCACGAAACCGACGTCCTAAAATAACAGGAAATGAATTACATGGTCTTGCTTCTGCTGTGTCCAAGACAAAAAAATCCACAGGATAAATGAATTTATCGACTTGTACTAACATATCTTCAATTATTCCTCTAGGCACTTTTACAGATCTATCGGCAAGTAAAAGAGATATAGAAGTTGGTTTTAACTCACCTAGATTGAGACTTTGAAAAACTGAATATGGAAGTAAATTCACACTAGCTCCAAGATCAAGTAAGGCTCTTTCAATTTTATGCTCTCCAATAAAGCAAGAAATTGTAGGACAACCAGGGTCTTTATATTTCAAAGCATTATTGTTCTGAAGAATAGCACTTACTTGTTCGGCTAGAAAGGCTTTCTTTTTCACATTCAGTTTCCTCTTCACAGTGCATAGATCTTTCAAAAATTTAGCATAGGAAGGAACCTGTTTAATAGCATCCAACAAAGGTATATTGATCCTTACCTGTTTGAAAGCAAAGGTATATTGATCCTTACCTATTTGAAAATTTCAAAAATTTCAGAGTTGTGATTGACTTTCCTTTGTTTGGTCATGGCTTGAGGAAATGGAAGTGCTAGCAGAGAATCAGTCTTTTCTTTGCAATTTCCAGATTCAACCCCTTCCTTACCCTCAGAGATTGACTCATCATCTTTCTCATAAGGTTCAAGAGAGGGTTTTTCAATAACCTTACCACTGCGCAGAGTGTTTTTCAATAACCTTACCATTGCGCAGAGTAGTGACTGATTTGACTTGATCCATGTGTTGGCTTCCGGAACTACTTGCATTTGCATTGTATTGCCCTTTGGGATTTTGTTGTGTTTGAGACTTGGGATTTTGTTGTGGTTGAGATGGAAACTTACCTTTCTCTTGGAAACTGAGAGCAGATGTTAATTTTGCAAAAGTATCTTTAAAATCCATCATGTTTTGATCAAGTTGAGTATTGATTGTCTCTTGCTTTTCAATGAATGCATGCAATGTTTCCTCAAGATTTCTTCTAGGAGGTGGAGCATAAGGAGGTGAATATCCATGAGAATTTTGGAAATTGTGGTGTGCTTGAAACGGTGGTTGTGAAGTTTGTGCATTGTTGTTCTCACTCTTCCAACTAAAATTTAGGTGGATTTCTCCAACCAGGGTTGTATGTTTGGGAGTATGGGTTGTGGTTGGCTCTTTGGAAACTGTTTAAAGCATGAGCTTGTTCATGGAGACATTCCTTAAAAGAAGGCAAGGTTGGACAATTACTGGTTGAGTGTTCATTTGTTTCACAGATTTGACACACAATGTTTTCAACAGATTTTAATTGACCACTCTTTTTCAATTCTAGTGCCTCGACTTTTCTAGCTAAAGATGCAAACTTGGCTTGAAGGTCATGATCTTCCCTAAGGTTGTACATACCTAGCTTGAAGGTCATGATCTTCTCTAAGGTTGTACATACCTCCACTAGATGTATGAGGTTGAGTTTTACTCGATGCCTCATAAGTACCCGCGGTGTCCCAATTTTGAGCATTTTCAGCTAACAAGTCTAAGTAATTCATTGCTTCATCAGGGTCTTTATCTTCAAAGTTCCATTGCACATCAATTCAACCATTTGCCTATCTTTAGGTGTTAACCCTTCATAAAAATGTGAAAGCAATCTCCATGTTTCAAAACCATGATGAGGGCAAGTACTAAGCAAGTCTCGATACCTATCCCAACATTGGTAAAATGTTTCTCTTAGTTTTTGAGTGAAAGTGGTGATTTGTCTCTTGAAAGAGTTTGTTCTATGAGATGGGAAATACATCTTTAAAAATTGTTGTTGCATTTCATCCCAAGCACGAATGGATCCTGGTCTTAAATTTTGTAGCCATGTTTTAGCTTTATCTTTTAATGAAAAAGGGAAAAGCTTTAATCTGATGGTGTTCATGCTACAATTTAAATTATTATATGTGTTGCACACCTCCTCAAATTCCCTTAAATGCAAGTATGGATTTTCCAATTCTAAACCATGAAAAGAAGGTAAAAGTTGAATAATACCTAGTTTAAAATTAAAATGAGATGCATCAGGAGGAAAAACTATGCATGATGGTGCACTTGTTCTTGTGGGATTCATGTGGTCTCTAAGTGTTCTAGCACAGTTATTCTCATTATTTTCATTATGAAGTGATTGATTATCTTCTTCAGCCATATTTTCTGAAAATGATGAGGATACCCTACAAAGTCTACCACTTGATGTACGTGACCACACTCTCATGCATGTGTAGGAATAAAATAAAAAAGAAGAAGAAAGCAAAAGAAGGAGGAAGAAAACAAAATAAAAATAAACAAAGTTATATACAAGAAAAGTGAAAAGAGAAAATAAAATAAATACTATAATTTATACAAGAACTTACCTCCCCGGCAACGGCGCCAAAAACTTCACACGACTAAAAGGTTGATGTCTTCTCCCAAGTGCAGGAGTGTCGAAGTAATAAATAACCTGGCAGGACCGGGGTCGAACCACAGGGAGGTTAATTGTACAAATTATAAACAACAATTATAAACAATAATAATAACAATAACTATAATAATAATAATACTAGTAGTAGTAGTAGTATTAGTACTACTACTAATAATAATAATAATAACAATAATAATAGTAGTAGTAGTATTAGTAACAACAACAATAATTTTCACCTTGACATAATTAACTTAGCTAGACATAATGAAAGAAAGCAAAATAGATAAACAAAATAAGAACATAAAAGTTAACTAAGTAAAGGAAAGGAAATGAAAGGCATAAACTTAATATTAATGAAAACAAAGCATAAAAAATACAAAGAGAGAAAGGAAGAGCATGATCTTGATCTGGAAACCAAGATGCCTAAATGCATGGCAAATGCCTCCTTTTATAGGCCAAAATTGGGAACTATTGATTTGATGACTAATTGATAAGTGGGTGACCAACTTTTGACTTGGTGACAATCCTTATCTTCTTTTGTCTGCCCAAAACGTCATTGATAACGTCAAAATTGGAGCCAGTTGCAAACATGAAAGTTGTAGGCAATTGTCTCAGCTTTCTTGTGTAAAAACTTCAGCTCATTTGGACTTCTAGAACTCCAGATATGGCCAAAATACCGAACAGTGCTCGGGCTGGAAGACAGATTCGGGCTTCTTTGTTGTTGCTACAATTTGGACTTGATAATGGCCTTTTTAGATCTTGGGCTCCATATGAAAGTTGTAGGCCTATGTCTTCCCTTTCCATCCATATAAATTGGACCTAAATCTGAGATATATAGCTCTAGATATGACCCAATTACCGAACAGTATCCCGGTTTGGATTGCACCGACATCTCTTTTCTAAGTTTGGCCATCTCTTTATCCTTGCAATTTAAGTTCTTCAAGTCATCAATCAATCCTTTCATTCATGTGATAGGCCTGCATTAAAAATAGACATTTACCACAAATTATAGGTATCTTATATTATTAGATACATTATTATAAAACATATTTTAGTTAAGGAGTTATTGATACTTCAAGTGCAAAATGATGATATAAAACCATGATAAAAATGCACTTTTAAGTACTAATCAGGGTCGAACCACAAGTAGGTTAATTATATAAATTATAAATAACAGCAATACAACAACAAGAACAACAACAACAACAACAAGAATAATAATAATAATAATAGTAATAGTAATAGTACTAGTAGTAGTAGTTGTTATTGTTGTTGTAGTAGTAGTAGTAATAGTAGTAGTAGTAATAATAATAATAATAATAGAAGAAGAAGAAGAAGAAATTGATGAGAACTTTGAGATGGAAGATCAATATAAAGATTAAACAATGATAATAACAAATGTCAAGTTTAAAGCATCCACTAATAGTATTTCAAATAAGTATAGTATAAACTCTTTTTATTACTTAATTGGAAACCACACATGAAGGAGGTTCCAATCAGATTATAAATGATTAACATGATTACATTAATTATCTTATTCGAATAATGCTAATACTTGTAAATGTTGTTAGGCATTCATGATTATAACTTATGTTAACAACAAATCAAGTTTCTTTCATAGCACAAGTGTACGTTATACCATACGATTGGGCTATGAAAGTGCCAAGTATTTGTTGTGCCAAGTGTTATACAATATAAATCTAGATTAGTCATTTAACAAGCAAAGTATTAAAGAGTAAGCAAAATAACAAATACAAAACATGTTAGTGTTAAACATTAAAGTCCATGTTAAATTTATACTATACTTATTCTTACACCATTAGTGTAACCTTTTCACCTTGACATAATAAATTTAACTCAACATAATGAAAGGGAGAAACATAAATATACAAGATAAGAACATAAATACGATAAAAGTTAACTAAGAAAATGAAAGGAATTGAAAGGCATAAACAAGATATTAATGAAAGCAAAACTTAAGCATTACAAAAATACAAACAGAGAAAGTAAGAAGATGATCTTGATCTGGAAACCAAGATGCTTAAATGCATGGCGAACGCCTCTTTTTATAGGCCAAAATTGAGAACTATTGATTTGATGACTAATTGATGAGTGGGTGGCCAACTCTTGATTTGGTGACAAACCTTATCTTCTCTAGTCTGTCCAAAATATCATTGATAATGTCAGAATTTGAACCGTTTGAAAACATGAAAGTTCTAAGAAATTGTTGGGCTCCCATAAAAGTTTCAGAAAAAAATTGAGGTTATTTAGACTTCTAAAACTCTAGATATGGGCCAAACACTTAATAGTGTTCGGGCTACAGGACAGATTCGGACTTCTTTGTTGTTGCTACAATTTGGACTTGAAAATGGGCTTTTTAAATCTTGAGCTCTCATAAAAGTTATAGGCATGGGTCTTAGCTTTCCATCCATATAAAGTAGACCTAAATCCAAGATCTACAACTCTAGATATGACCCAATTACCAAATAGTATTCCGGTTTGGACTACACTAGCATCTCTTTTGTAAATTTAGCCATCTCTTTGTCCTTTCAATTTCAGTTCTTAAACTTATCAATCAATTCATTCATTTATGTGATAGGCCTGCATTTAAAATGAACATTTACCATAAATTAAAGGTAACCTATGTTATTAGATATGTTATTATAAAACATACTTTAGTTAAGGAGTTATTGATACTTCAAGTGCAAAATAATGATATAAAACCTTAATAAAAATGCACTTTTAAGTACTAATCACACTCCCCAACTAGCTTATTACTGATCCCTAGTAATCAAAGCGTTAAAATAAAAAAACAATTTGCAAATTCCGCAAAACAAGGCATTCATTGTTCAACTTCTATTAATCTATCCAGACAAACAAACTCTTATTAAATTTATATATTTGCTCAATACCTTTTGAACAAGAAATTAATAAACCTTTTTTTTTTATGCTTAATAAATCAATACATAGTTATAGGGCTTTACTTGAAAGAAAACAAAATTTTTGTTCCAATGTTTAAGGTTAAATTTATTGGGTTGGGATTTTTTTTTCTTCTTTTTTTTTTATTTTTTTAATATATATACATATAACTTAAAACACAATGTTTCTTTAACCCATATAACGAGCTTTTAGTTAATGACTCCTAGACTAGTTGGGCTTAGGGCATTAGGTGTTGAGACACCCCTACGAGCTTAGTAACTCGAGTTGTAAATAGTGATACATAGATAGTTGACACGACGAAAAGATTGATGTCTTCTCCCAAGTGCATGAGTGTCGAAGTAATAAATAACTCAGCAAGACCAGGGTCGAACCACAAGGAGGTGAATTGTACAAATTATAAATAACAATAATACAACAACAATAATAACAATAACAACAACAATAATAATAGTAATAACAATAATAATAATAACAATAACAATTATAATAATAATAAAGAAAAAGAAGGAGAAGAAGAAGAAAAAGAAGAAGAAGATGATAACTTTGAGATGGAATATTAATGTAAGGATTAAACAATGATAATAACAAATGCCAAGGTTAGAGGATCCGCTATTGGTATGTCAGACAAGTATAGTATAAACTCTTATTATTCAATTCGAAACCACACACAAAGAAGATTTCAATCTGATTATAGATTGTTAACATGATTACATTAGTCATCTTATTCGATTAATGCTAATACTTGTAAATCTCGTCAAGCATTCATAATTATAACTTATGTTAACAACGAATCAAGTTCCTTTCATAGCTCAGGTGTCGGTTATACCATAGGGTATTGGCTATGAAAGTGCCAAGCATTTGTTGTACCAAGTGTCATACAACATAAATCAAGATTAGTCATTTAACAAGCAAAGTATTAAAGAGTGAACAAGATAACAAATACAAAACATGTTAGTATCAACTTTAGGTCTACTTTATATGGATGGAAAGGTAAGACATAGGCCTACAACTTTCATATGGAGTTCTAGAAGTTGTAATGAGCTGAATTATTTACACAAGTTGTAATGAGCTGAATTATCTAAAAAGGCAATTTTTAAGTCCAAATTGTAGCAACAACAAAGAAGCCTGAATCTGTCCTCCAGCTTGAGCACTGTTCAGTATTTTGGCCATATCTGGAGTTCTAGAAGTTGAAATGAGCTGAATTATTTACACAAGAAACCTGAGATAATTTCCTACAACTTTCATTTTCAAGTGGCTCTAATTTGGACGTTATCAATGACGTTTTGGGTAGACAAGAGAAGATAAGGATTGTCACAAAGTCAAGAGTTGGTCACCCACTCATTAATTAGTCATCAAATCAATAGTTCCCAATTTTGGCCTATAAAAGGAGGCATTTACTAAGCATTTAGGCATCTTGGTTTCTAGATCAAGATCATGCTCTTGCTTTCTCTCTTTGTATTTTTTGTAATGTTTATGCTTTGCTTTCATTAATATCAAGTTTATGCCTTTCATTTTCTTTCATTTACTTAGTTAACTTTTATCTTATTTTGTTTATTTATTTTTCTTTCTTTCATTATGTCTAGCTAAGTTTATTATGTCAAGGTTAAAAGGTTACACTAATGGTGTAAGAATAAGTATAGTGTAAACTTAATATGGACTTTAATGTTTGATACTAACATGTTTTATATTTGTTATCTTGTTCACTCTTTAATACTTTGCTTGTTAAATGACTAATCTTGATTTATGTTGTATAACACTTGGTATAACAAATGCTTAGCACTTTCATAGCCCATACTGTAAGGTATAACCGACACCTGAGCTATGAAAGGAACTTGATTTGTTGTTAACATAAGTTATAATCATGAATGCTTGATGAGATTTACAAGTATTAGCATTAATCAAACAAGATGACTAATGTAATCATGTTAACAATCTATAATCTGATTGGAACCTCCTTTGTGTGTGGTTTCCAATTGAATAATAAGAGTTTATACTATACTTGTTTGACATACTATTAGTGGATCCTCTAACCTTGATATTTGTTATTATAATTATTTAATCCTTACATTAATATTCCATCTCAAAGTTCTCATCTTCTTCTTCTTCTTTTTTCTTTATTATTATTATTATTATTATTGATATTACTACTCATACTATTATTATTATTATTATTATTATTATTATTATTATTCTTGTTGTTGTTGTTGTTATTATTATTATTGTTATTATTGTCATCTATAATTTATACAATTAACCTCCTTGTGGTTCGACCCCGGTCTTGCTGGGTTATTTATTACTTCGACACTTTTACACTTGGGAGAAGACATCAATCTTTTAGTCGTGTCAAGTTTTTGGCGCCGTTGCCGGAGAGGTAAGTTCTTGTATAAATTATAGTAGTTATTTTATTTTCACTTTTCTTATATATAACTTTGTTTCTTTGTTCTTGTTTCTTCTTCTTTTATTTTCTTCTCTCTTTTATTCTATTCCTACATGTGCATGAGAGTGTAGTCACGTACATCAAATGGTAGACTTTGTAGGGTATCCTCATCATTTTTAGAAAATATGGCCGAAGAAGATAATCACTCACTTCATAATGAGAATAATGAGAATAACTGTGTTAGAACACTTAGAGACCACATGAATCCCACAAGAATAAGTGCACTATCATGCATAGTTTTTCCTCTTGATGCATCTCATTTTAATTTTAAGCCAAGCATTATTCAACTTTTACCTTCTTTTTATGACTTAGAATTGGAAAATCCATACTTGCATTTAAGGGAATTTGAGGAGGTCTGCAACACATATAATGATTCAAATTGTAGCATGAGTACCATCAGATTAAAGCTTTTTTATTTTTTCATTAAAAGATAAAGCTAAAACATGGCTACAAAATTTGAGACCAGGATCCATTCGTGCTTGGGATGAAATGCAACAACAGTTTTTCAAAAAGTTTTTGCCATCTCACAGAACAAACTCTTTCAAAAGACAAATCACCACTTTCACTCAAAAACCAGGAGAAACATTTTACCAATGTTGGGATAGGTATCGAGACTTGCTTAATACTTGCCCTCATCATGGTTTTGAAACATGGAGATTGATTTCATATTTTTATGAAGGGTTAACACCTAGAGATAGACAAATGGTTGAATTGATGTGCAATGGAACTTTTGAAGATAAAGACCCTAATGAAGCAATGGAGTACTTAGATTTGTTAGCTGAAAATGCTTAAAATTGGGACACTGCGGGTACTTATGAGGCACTAAGTAAAACTCAACCTCATACATCTAGTGGAGGTATGTATAACCTTAGGGAAGATCATGACCTCCAAGCTAAGTTTGCATCTTTAGTTAGAAAAGTCGAGGCATTAGAATTGAAAACGAGTGGTCAATTAAAATCTGTTGAAAACATTATATGTCAAATATGTGAAACAAATGAACACTCAACCAGTAACTGTCCAACCTTGCCTTCTTTTAAGGAATGTCTCTATGAACAAGCTCATGCTTTAAACAGTTTCCAAAGGGCCAACCATAACCTATACTCCCAAACATACAACCCTGGTTGGAGAAATCACCCAAATTTCAGTTGGAAGAGTGATAATAACAATGTACAAACTTCACAACCCCGTTTCAAGCACACCATAATTTCTAAAATTCTCATGGATATGCACCTCCTTATGCTCCACCTCCTAGAAGAAATCTTGAGGAAACATTGCATGCATTCATTGAAAAGCAACAAACAATCAATACTCAACTTGCTCAAAACATGATAGATTTTAAAGATACTCTTGCAAAATTGACATCTGCTCTCAGTTTCCAAGAGAAAAGTAAGTTCCATCTCAACCACAATAAAATCCCAAGGGGCAATACAATGCAAATGCAAGTAGTTCCGGAAGCCAACATATGGATCAAGTCAAATCAGTCACTACTCTTCGCAGTGGTAAGGTTATTGAAAAACCCACTCTTGAACCTTGTGAGAAAGATGATGAGTCAATCTTTGAGGGTAATGAAGGGGTTGAATCTAAAAATTACAAAGAAAAAACTGATTCTCCACTAGTACTTCCATTTCCTCAAGCCATGACCAAACAAAGGAAAGTCAATCACAACTCTAAAATTTTTGAAACTTTCAAACAGGTAAGAATCAATATACCTTTGCTGGATGCTATTAAACAGGTTCCTTCTTATGCGAAATTTTTTAAAGATCTATGCACGGTGAAAAGGAAACTGAATGTGAAAAAAAAAGCCTTTTTAGCCGAACAAGTAAGTGTCATTCTTCCGAACAAGTAAGTGCCATTCTTCAGAACAATAATGCTTTGAAATATAAAGAACCTGGTTGTCCTATAATTTCTTGCTTTATTAGAGAACATCAAATTGAAAGATCCTTACCTGATCTTGGAGCTAGTGTGAATTTACTTCCATATTCAGTTTTTCAAAGTCTCAATCTAGGTGAGTTAAAACCAACTTTTATAACTCTTTTACTTGTCGATAGATCTATAAAAGTGCCTAGAGAAATAGTCGAAGATGTATTAGTATAAGTCTATAAATTCATTTATCCTGTGGATTTTGTTCTCTTGAACACAGAACCTGTTGAAGCATATAATTCATTTCCTGTTATTTTAGGACGTCCTTTTCTTGCAACTTCTAACGTATTGATTAATTGTAGGAATGGACTGATGAAGCTATCATTTGGAAACATGACATTGGAGATGAATATTTTCAACATTTGCAAGCAACCTGGAGATGATAATGATTTACAAGAAGTAGATCATATTGATGAATTAGTTTATGATCAACTTGAATCTACTTTAAGTAAAAATGAGTTGGATGAATCTGAAGATTTGCAAATGATTTATTCTGAGGAAGAAATCACGGATGAAAAAGCACTGATAATGTTAATGTAGATCTTTTATCAAAAGTGATAACAAATTCGACATCCAACATCACACCAATCAATGATAACAAAAGCCTTGGTATGCTAAAAATAATAATTTTCTTACTTCAAGAGATTTGCTAGCTGATTGGAGTACTCAAGACAAAGAAAAGTTTTTGAATGAAGTGAAGAACTTTTATTGTGATGACCCTAACTTATTCAAATATTGTCCTGATCAAATATTTCAAAGATGCATTTCCGACAATGAGGTAAGTAGTGTCATTAAATTTTGTCATTCTGAAGCATGTGGAAGTTATTTCTTGTCAAAAAAGACAATTGTAAAAATCTTTCAAAATGGATTTTATTGGCCCACCATGTTCAAGGACACGCATGCATTCTGCAAAACTTGTGAAAATTGTCAAAACATTGATACTGATCAAAAAGTTTTGTTTTATAATTCTCAACTCTATCATTCCCTAGAGAGCTAAGATCATGATGGAGCAATTGTTATAGGGCCTGTGATATTGAAAATTCAATGAATAACAATGTTTTTAAGAAAAATGGACATTGTTTGAAAGCTTACTTTGATAATTTTCCTAGTGAAAATGAATCAACTGGTTTGAATGATGTTGTGGATAAAGGTTGATTATTTTATTTTTCTCACATTGTTTTTGTGTTTCTTTTTGAGTGATTTTTGCTAATTTCTCTCACCCTGGTCAAATGGCGGACAACGATACTCCGTGACTTAAGTCGGTTCTTTCAGTTTCCCATAATAACTGATATCTGTGTATATATATATGTAATTTTTTAAATCTTTCTTCCAATTCTCATTTAAAAATGGACACTAATCTTGAAAAATTGAAAAAGTATTTTCCAGCTCTACCTCAGAATGCGATTACAAAAATTTACCATGCTATATGTGCAAGATTGAGATTGTTAATGAATCATGGAATTCTTGAAGATATTTGTTGGTTGATTGAAGCAAAGGTCCGATTATCAGGTGAGTCATCTAATTCCTTCATTTCACACATGTCTGGAATAGGTAAAAGCACTTTTGCAAAGAAACGTTGTGCAAAATGACTGAAAGTCTATCATCGATGTGCCAGATAGACTTGTAATGCACAATATCATTATTTAGAAATGGTATCTATAAATCATGTAGATAAAATACAATTGATTAAGGATGGCCTGAGTAAGGAGTCTTTAGATAATCTTCTATTAACTCTTGAGACGCATCTTAGTGAAAATATGCATCGTGCAATTCATGATTTATGACCACTATTTCATAAAGAACATGCTCAACTTAGTCTTGGAAATCTGACTAAAAAAGACTTTGTTTGCCAATTTTTAAGAAAACTGGATGGAAAGCCTATCCCCGACCCATAAAGGGCGTTTAAGCCGTTCTTGGACATAAAACTAAAGGAAGATGTGAGCCACAATCACAACTACCTATACATACACATGCTTTTTAATAAATAAATAAATAAATAAAGACAAAGATAGAGAGAGAGAAAGTGTGAGACTCCAGCGGGCCTACATATAGGTGGTATGATTGCCTTTTTAATTTCTCATCTATAAAATCCTCTCTTCCTTCCTTTCATTTCTACTCAACCCATACATTCAACAAATATAGAAGTATGTAGAAGTGGCAAGTTCCTCAGGTCATTACATAAGAAATATTTGTGTTTTCGGTGGATCTAGTCTTAGAAAAGAAAAGGAGTTTTTAGAATCAGCAAATCATTTTGGTTAGGTGCTAGCTGAGAGAAAGATTCATTTAGTGTATGGGGGAAGCAGTCTTGAGTTAATGAGAGGTGTATCAATAGCTGTATTTTTAGAAGGTAGTCAAGTTTTGGGGGTCGTTTCCGAAGCTTTAGCACAAGGGGATACCATTGGAAAAACAATTGGAGAGGAACTTCAGGTCTCCACGATGTTAGCTCGAATGAATACAGTGTTTAACCATGCTGATGCCTTCATTGCTTTACCAGGTGGTCTAAGCACATTGAAAGAGATCTTTCATATTTTCTCTTGGGCCCAACTACACATGCACCATAAACCCATAGGTCTGTTAAATGTTAATGGTTATTATAATAAGTTGTTGTCTTTTCTTGATCATGTTGTGGAATAGGAATTTATAACATCTTCTGCACGACAAATCATAATCTCTACTGCTACTGCTGAACAATTGATTGGCCAATTACAATCTTTCATTCCTGTAATTGATCCCTCCATAAGTCGTATAAATTGATCATCTAAGAAAAGCCATAAAAAGCTTAGATTAGATTTGAGTCTTCATTTGTAATTTTTTTTATTGTGTTTTGTTAATTCTTATTTTTGTTTCAGTGTGTTTCAGGTTTGTCAATATTCGTTATTTCAAGTGATATCTTCTATACTCTATCTTTCTACCTTATAACATTGAGGACAATGTCTCGTTTTGGTTGGGGGGAGAGGGTAGTAGAGAAAAAAAAACTAACTATGTTTTCTATTTCATAAAGCATGTGCAAAATTGTTGTTACTATAATAGTAGAGTAAATGAGATCTTTTTATGACTCTTGAGACGCATCTTAGTAACCATTCTTAATAAGGTCTATCATAATACTTCTTGAAATATTAGATTTACAAACTCTCGCATTGCTACCACTTAATTCTACTCATATACTCATTTAACATGTATTCTTAAACCTTAATTTGCACACACACACTTTAATATATGATTGTGGGTTGCATATTGGATTATTACATTATTTATGTTCTTTTGTTAAAGGTAACAACTAAGGGAAAAGGATAATATATAATTAAAAAAACATAAAAACAAAAAAAACAAAATATAAAAAAAAATGATGATAATAAAAATGTAGATAAGTTTGGTTTCGTAGCCTCCCTAACCTTATCAATTAAGCCCGAAAGGGTGTTTTAACACCTAATACCCTAAAGTTAACTAACTTAGGAGCTATTGGTCCAACGCTTGTTACATGGGTTGAGGAGAAAAGCTTAAGGGAATCAAACATTACACCATCTACATATCAATATCTGCGACCCGAGTTACTAAGCTCGTAGGGGTGTCTCAACACCTAATGCCCTAAGACCAACTGGTCTGAGAGTCATTAGCCGAAAACTCGTTACATGGGTTAAAGATGCATGGTGTTTTAAGTTATATGTATATATATATTTAAAAAAAGAAAAAAAAGAAGAAAAATAATAATAATAATCCTAACCCAAGGAAGTTAACCTTAAACATTAGAACAAACATTTTGTTTTCTTCCAAGAAAAGGCCTATAATTATGTATTGATATATTGAGCATAAAAGAAAGGTTTATTAATATCTTGTTAAGAGGTATTGAGCAGATATATAAATTTAATGAGAGTTTGTTTATCTGGATAGATTAATAGAAGTTGAATGATGAATACCTTGCTTTGTGGAATTTATAAAGTATTTTTCTATTTTAACACTTTGATTACTAGGGACTAGTAATAAACTGGTTAGGGGGGGTGATTAGTACTTAAAAGTGCATTTTATCAAGGTTGTGTATCATCATTTTGCACTTGAAGTATCAATAACTACTTAACTAAAGCATGTTTTATAATAACATATCTAATAATATAAGATACCTTTAATTTATGGTAAATATTTATTTTAAATACAGGCCTATCACATAAATAAAAGGATTGATTGATGAATTTAAGAACTGAAATTGAAAGGACAAAGAGATGGCTAAACTTAGAAAAGAGATGTCGGTGCAATCCAAACCAGAACAATGTTTGGTAATTAAGTCATATCTGGAGCGGTAGATCTCAGATTTAGGTCTACTTTATATGGATGGAAAGGTAAGACATAAACCTACAACTTTCATATGTAGCCCAAGACATAAAAAGGTCATTTTCAAGTCCAAATTGTAGTAACAACAAAGAAGTCCGAATCTGTCTTCCAGCCCGAGCACTGTTCAGTATTTGGCCCATATCTGGAGTTTTAGAAGTCCAAATGACCTGAATGTTTTACACAAGAAAGCTGAGACAATTCCATACAACTTTTATGTTTTTAAGTGGCTCCAAAATTGACGCTATCAATGACATTTTGGGTAGACAAGAGAAGATAAAGATTGTCACCAAGTCAAGAGTTGGTCACCCACTCATCAATTAGTCATCAAATCAATAGTTCCCAATTTTGGCCTATAAAAGGAGGCATTTGCCATGCATTTAGGCATCTTGATTTCCAGATCAAGATCATGCTCTTGCTTTCTCTTTTTGTATTTTTTGTAATGTTTATGCTTTGCTTTCATTAATATCAAGTTTATGCCTTGCATTTCCTTTCCTTTACTTAGTTAACTCTTATCTTATTTATAAACTTATTTTTTTTTTCTTTCTTTCATTATGTCTAGCTAAGTTTATTATGTCAAGATGAAAAGGTTACACTAATGGTGTAAGAATAAGTATAGTGTAAACTTAATATGGACTTTAATGTTTGATACTAACATGTTTTGTATTTGTTATCTTGCTCACTCTTTAATACTTTGCTTGTTAAATGACTAATCTTGATTTATGTTGTATAACACTTGGTACAACAAATGCTTGGCACTTTCATAGCCCATACTGTATGGTATAACCGACACCTGAGCTATGAAAGGAACTTGATTTGTTGTTAACATAAGTTATAATCATGAATGCTTGACGAGATTTACAAGTATTAGTATTAATCGAATAAGATGACTAATGTAATCATGTTAACAATCTATAATCAGATTGGAACCTACTTTGTTTGTGGTTTTCAATTGAATAATAAGAGTTTATACTATACTTGTTTGACATACCATTAGTGGATCCTCTAACCTTGACATTTGTTATTATCATTGTTTAATTCTTACATTAATATTCCATCTCAAAGTTCTCATTTTCTTCTTCTTCTTCTCCTTCTTTTTCTTTATTATTATTATTATTATTATTGTTATTATTATTACTACTAGTAGTATTATTAGTATTATTATTACTACTATTATTATTGTTGTTGTTATTGTTACTATTATTGTTGACAATCTTTATCTTCAGATTGATAACTCTTGACTTGGTGACAATCCTTATCTTCTCTTGTCTGCCCAAAACGTCATTGATAACGTCAAAATTGGAGCCACTTGAAAACATAAAAGATGTAGGAATTTGTCTCGGCTTTCTTATGTAACAAATTCAGCTCATTTGGACTTCTAGAACTCCATATATGAGCTAAACACTGAACAATGCTCGGGCTGGAAGACAGATTTGGACTTCTTTGTTGTTGTTATAATTTGGACTTGAAAATGGCCTTTTTAGATCTTAGGCTCCATATAAAAGTTGTAGGCATATGACTTACCTTTCCATCCATATAGAGTAAACCTAAATCTGAGATCTACAACTCTAGATATCACCCAATTACCAAATAGTGTTCCGATTTGGATTGCACCAACATCTCTTTTCTAAGTTTGGCCATCTCTTTGTCCTTTCAATTTCAGTTCTTAAATTCATCAATCAATCCTTTCATTTATGTGATAGGCCTACATTTAAAATGAATATTTACCATAAATTAAAGGTATCTTATATTATTAGATACATTATTATAAAACATGCTTTAGTTAAGGCATTATTAATACTTCAAGTGCAAAATGATGATAGAAAATTTTGATAAAAAATGCACTTTTAAGTACTAATCACCAGCTTTGACTAAAAATTTGTTTTTTATTAGTAAACTTAACCATGACTATCATTTATCTGTCTTTTTTACTAACAATGATTTCATCATGTAAAATCTTCAAACTCAAAAGGTGGTGGCAAGTGGTAAGCATGTTAATGGTCTTTATATACTGAAGCGTGGACACCAAACCTTCTATACTGTCATTACCAAATCTAGTCTTTGTAATTCCTTTGTAATTTAGCATGCACATTTAGGACATGTCTCCTCCACAATAATTTCTATTCTTAATAAACAAGGTTCCCTATCCCTCTCTTCTATATTGTTGAATCCATCTCTGTGTATTAGTTGTCAAAAGGCTAAAAGCCATAAATTGCCATTTAAAATAAATGGCAGTTGCTCCAACAAAATCCTTGGTCTTATACATTGTGATCTATAGGGTCCAGCACTTATAACTTCCATCTCAGGATATCGATATTACGTTATCTTCATTGATGATCACTCACGTTTTACTTGGTTTTATCCATTAAAATACAAAATTGATTTTATTAAACATTCCTTAACTTCCAATCTTTGGTTGAAAATCAATTCTTTATGAAAATAAAGATTTTCCAAAGTGATGGGGGAGGGGAATTCATCAGTAACAATTTGCAGCCTCATTTCACTAAATGTGGAATTCATCACCAATTCTCTTATCCCTATACATCATCTTAGAATGGTAGAGCATAGAGAAAACACAGGCATATCACCGAAACAAGTCTCACAATATTGTTTCATTCCATTATTCCTCTTCACTTCTGGGTTGAAGCCTTCAGTATTGCAGTCTTCACCATTAACCGCTTTCCAACAACAGTCTTGAATGAGACATCTCCTTTTGAAATTCTGTATGGTAAGTCTCCTCTCTATACTACCTTTCAAATCTTTGGATGCTTATATTTTCCAAACTTGCATGATTATACCAAGTATAAGTTTGAACCAAGAAGTGTTCCTTGTATTTTTCTCGGTTACCACACTTTCTATAAAGGCTTTGGATGTCTTGATCCTGTTTCTCATTCAATTTTTGTCACTAGACATGCTCGTTTTGATGAGAATATATTTCCTTTTTCTTCTTTTAGTATGCAACCCTCATATGCCATCTCAGATTTTATTGCCTTTCATGATCCCACCTCATCGCATCCCGTTGTGTCTAGTACTAACTCTTATACAAGACATTCATCTCCATTATCAGTAACCTTGTCCATGCCATGTAAATCATATGCTTTGGATTTGCTTCCATCTCCAAGCTCATCAATTTTAATGCCACTTATTCCTACTCCTCAAGAAGAGTAACTTCCAACAATCCTAATAGCATTTGCTTCACATCAAAATTCTCATTACATGATCATTCATGGCAAAGCAGGCATCTCCAAATCTAAACATTATAGTTATGTCTGTCAGGTTGCATCATCTCCTTTATTATCCTCTCTTTTAGTTATGAAGGAACCATAGGGTTTTAAGAGTACTGCCAAGTCTCTAGAATAGCTTGCTGCCATAGAAGAAGAAATTCATGTTCTCAAGCTCAATCAAACATGGGAACTAGTTCCACGACCACTTGCTATAAATATGGTTGGATCCAAATGGGTTTTCCACACCAAATATCATTTGGATGATTCCATTGATAAGCTCAAAACACGCTTTGTTGCAAAAGGCTATACTCAACTTTATGGTCTTGATTTTAATGACAATTTTTAGTCCAATTATTCGAGCA
This sequence comes from Populus euphratica, assembly GCF_000495115.2. Taxonomy (NCBI): domain Eukaryota; kingdom Viridiplantae; phylum Streptophyta; class Magnoliopsida; order Malpighiales; family Salicaceae; genus Populus; species Populus euphratica. The sequence goes on from NW_011501653.1 coordinate 28,897, forward strand.
TCAATAGTTCACATTGTTCTCTCTATTGCAGTATCTTGTGGTTGGAACATGCATTAGCTTAACATGAAAAATGCTTTCTTGCATGGTCTTTTACAAGAACAAGTTTATATGGAACAACCACCGAGCTATGCTGATTCCTCTTATCCAAATCATGTTTGTCGTGTTAAAAGGGCAATCTATGGCAACATGGTTCCATTGATTTAGCCATTTCTTACTCATTGTTGGCTTTAATAGCAGTTAAGCTGATTCCAGCTTTTGTGTCTATTCATTAACTCATGAGATTATTTATTTACTATTATATGTTGATGATATTATCATCATAGGCAGCAATATGTCCCTTATGGATACTTTTATTCGTAAGTTATGTCATGAGCTCTTCATGAAAGATCTTGGCACTTTAAATTAGTTCTTAGGTTTAGACATGCCACTAGCATATTTTTGAGTCAGCTAAAATATACAAGAGATCGTCTACTTCGAGCTGACCTCCTTGATTCAAAACTAGTTGGCACTCCTATGATTGTTTCCTAACATTTAACTACTAATGGCAATCCATTTCATTCCCTCACTACCTATCGATCCTTAGTTGGTGCACTTTAATATCAAACCATTACCAGGCCAGATATTATACATACAGTGAACTCAGTAAGTCAATTCATGCATGCCCCAAGTGAGCATCGTTTCTAGGCTGTTAAAAGGATCCTCCAATATATTAAAGGAACTCTACACTTTGGTCTCAACATTACTCCATCCAGTACTTTCAACATCTTAGCTTTCTCAGATGCTGACTGGGCTGGCTGTCCTGGTACAAGTTGATCAACATCTGGATATGCCATCTTTTTAGGTGACAATCTAGTTTTCTAGACCTCTAAAAAGCAATCTATTGTTTCTCATTCTTCTGCAAAATCTGAATATAGAGCTTTAGCTCTCACTATAGCTAAGGTCAAATGGTTATTAGACATTCTTCAAAACTTACACCTTCAGCCATTAGACAGGCCAACTCTATTTTGTGACAATGTCAGTGCCATTTTTATGGCCCGCAATCCTGTAGCTCAAAAACAATCTCTGCATATTAATATTGATATTCACTTTGCCCGTGAGTTAGTATGTAATGGTGTCTTAAAGATTCAACATGTGTCGTCCAACTTGCAAATTGCAAACATCTTCATTAAAAGTCCATGAAAATCTCTGTTTATGCTCTTTAGGTCTTTAGGTCCAAGCTTTGCGTGTTCCCAACCACGCTTAACTTGAGGGGGAGTATTGGCGCTGACACAAACTCATCTCCTACAGACAATCCAGAAGAGAATCCATCCAAGCATTAAGGAGAAAATAATGCCATTAAAGTTGATTGCTTTACAGCTAATTGTGCAGCGTCTGTTTAGGAATCGATTAATTCTAATTATAGTGTATAATTCCTTGTATAACTTATAATAGCTATTTCCTTATTCTCTTCTTCTCTGTTATAAAACTTTCTAATATATAATACTCCAACGCCATATGCAATTGTTGTGGTTGATAACTATTGGTTTACAAAACCTTACATAGATATTTTCTTTACATGTATACACTGTAGTTGTACAGGTGTTAGTAATGTACCATAGCCCAATTATAAGCAGCCATCCTACATGACATTGAGGTTGCCTATACAGAATCTAATTGCAATTTAATTGTATATTTAAATTTCTTAAAGCTTCATCCCTACAATATACATGCCAATTTATGAAATGGCTTAACTACTCTATATCTCTAACGAAAATCTCTCTCTATGATATTATTGTACTCTCTTTTATATAAAGATATCTAAGTATTTAAAAGTCCTCACATTTACCAAAAAGAACCTTTTACAGGTACTTGGCTTCCCACATCAAACTACCACTCAACTTGGCTAAAGAGAATATATCAAATTACAAGAATTAAGTGATTAATCTATTATCCAACCGCATAAACCTTATTCCTAATATACCTTGTATTTTGGAACATTATCAATTGGTAACATCTGTGAAAAATGATTAAAAAAATTCTATTAGTTTATTTCTAAAACTTGTTTTTGACATTCTCAGGTCATTCCAATGAATATATCCAAGACACCTAGGTTAAAACGTTTGACAGATCTACTTATTATTGTTATCACGGGCCCAATCATACTTTTAATAACTCATTAATCAAGTTCAAGTCCTTACTCAGACAGTGCTAAAAACTCAACGGAAAAAATGAGGTCTTGACTCCCCAACAAGTCTTGTCACCTTCAGCAACACACAACACCCCTGCAATAATGTCAATGGGCGCTTTAAGTGTTTGTAGCCAATTGCATTACCTTGAGGAGTCTAGGTAGAATGATATCTAGGAAAGTATTTTTCCTCGACACCCACCAAGTTCTTTTAGAGGTTGCTTACACCATCGCAATACCTTATGCAAATTTAAAACTCTAACACATCCACCCGACAACCGCATGATAAACATCAGTTACCGATCCTATTATTCCACACTATACTCTATGGGATTTATTAAGCCTAGTAAACAGAAGATCGAGAGATGGTTACTATTTAAACATCCTAAGAGAATGCTTATAGCCCTTATCAAGTATGGTGCTCTCTTTTATCCAAATGAGTTTTGAATTCTTAAATCCCTATGAACTATATTTCTACAAAAATAAGCCTGGAAAACTATGATAGTCTTGCTAGCCTAAATGAGTATGTGAAAAATCTGTGTGGTAGCTTTGAACTAGTCATCCATAAAAATAGTGTAATGTGTAAAATCCTCCCCATGGCTCCCAAAAGGTATGTGCATGTTTAGTATAATAATTTTAAGTCAAACTCTACGAAAGAATTTAATGACTTCAACGCCAAACTAGTGATGCATTTCAACAACAATATACTCGCATAAAAATCACCACAAAGCTATTTAGTGTTGCCTTACTAGAAGGCGGATCCATATTGGCACACTTGATAAGGTTTAATAAGGAGATGCCCCAAGTGGAAGATTTGCTTGAGATAGTAGCCTCAGTGGCCTTAATAAATAGGATAAAAGAGCATGCTCTATGGAGAAAGCTTTATGTATTACTAGGCAGAATCTTGCTCAAAGTAAAGCAAGATATGAAAAATTATATACAGGTGAAAGAGATAAGTGTGTTATGGCATGGGCTTTCTTATTTTTACAAAGATAATCAACATGAAAAACTTTCCAAGCAAAATCATTCTATTAGTAAAGAAAAAATCTTAAGGAAAAACTATGAGGGACTAGCTAATGGGTGTATCATAAAGGTTTACTATATATTTGAATCAAAATAGGATGACTCATTCAAAGTTATCAAGGTAAATAACTACTACCTCCCAAGATATGAAAGGGAAAAATTTCCCTCATAATTGGCACTTAAATCAACTTAAGATGTATTATCCTTAATATGAATATAAGTTTATTTTTGAAATAAAAATATTATACCTCTAACATACACTTTTTATTTATCGTTCTCTAGTACAGTCTTAGATTGACATGACTTTCTAGTGAGGCTTCCGGCCTTATACCATATCTAGGGATTGATCTCAGATCTTCTACTCTCTAGTGGAATTATGGATTAACACAACACTTTAGTGGGGTTCCCAAGCCTCACGCTACTCTAAGAATTGATCTTAAATCTCACAACACTTTAGTGGGGTTCACCAGCCTCACACTATCTCTAGGAATTGATCTTAAATCTCTTGCTCTCTAGTGTAGTCTTAGACTAGTACAACTCTCCTATAGAGCTTCTGAGCCTCACGTTATCTCTCGTAATATGATCTTAGATTGGTACAAGGCTTTTAGGCCTCATGTTATCACAGGGAATAACCCTTTATAGGTTTCTTTTCGCCTCTTAGAAATTTTTCTAAGTATATGTTCCTTTATGGGTTCCCCTTAACCTCTTAAATTTTTGTCTAAGTATAAGTTTCTTTATAGGTTTCCCTTAACCTCTTAGAAATTTTTCTAAGTATAGGTTACCCTTAACCTTTTAGAATTTTTTTTATATGTATGGGTTCCTTCGTGAGTTCCTTTAGCGTAGTAGAAGATTTTCTAATTATATTTTTCTTCATATTTACCCTTTCCAAACTTAAAATTTTTTCTAAGTATAAACTTCTCCCTAAGTATCTTGATTAGTATTTAAAAGTGTATTTTTATAAAGGTTTTATATCATCTTTTTGCACTTTAAGTATCAATAACTCCTTAGCTATAACATATTTTATAATAACATATCTAATAATATAAGATACTTTTAATTTATAGTAAATGTTCATCTTAAATGCAGGCCTATCATATAAATCATGGGATTGATTGATGAGTTTAACTACTAAAATTGAAAAGAAAAATAGAGAGCTAAGCTTAGAAAAGAGATGCTGGTTCAATCTAAACTGAAACACCATTTAGTTATTGAATCATAACTAGAACTGCAGAAGTTGGATTTAGGTTTGCTCTATATGGATGGAAAGCTAAGACATAGGCCTAAAACTTTTATGTGAAGTCTAATAATCAAAAAAGTCATTTTCAAGTTCAAATTGTAGCAACAACGGAGAAGTTCGAATCTAACCTGCAACCCAGATATTGTTCAGTGTTCATCCCATATCTCGAGTTCTAGAAGTTCAAATACACCAATTTTTTTGTTAAAAAACTAAGATAATTTCTAGAACTTTCATGAAGACAATCTATTCAAATTCTGATGTTAGCAATGACATTTTGTTTAGATAAGAATATAAAGATTGTCACCAAGTCAAGATGTGACCACCTACTCAACAATTAGTCAACAAATCAATAGTTCCAAATTTTGGCCTATAAAAGGAGGTATCTTTCATGCATTTAGGCATCTTGGTTTTCAGATTAAAATCATTTCCTTACTTGCTTTCTTTATTTGTAGTTTTACTGTTCTAGTTTTATTTCATGTTGTAGTTTTATTAATATTTTATGTATACCTTTCATTTCCTTTACTATACTTATATAATTATGTTCTCATCTTATTTGTTTATGTCTCTCTTCTTCATAATGTTTAACTAAGTTTAATATGTTAAGGTGAAAAGGTTTCACTAATGGTGTTAAGATATGTATAATATAAACTCAATATGGACTTCAATGCTTACATCCAAGAAAGTTTGTTATTAACATGTCTTCTTATTTTTTTCTTATTAATTTTTAATACCTTACTTGTTGTATAATTAATCTAGATTTGTGTTGTATAACACTTGGTACAATAAATGCTTAATCCTTTATAGCCAACGATATGGTATAACCTACATTTGTGTTATGAAAGGAACTTGATTTGTTGTTAACATAAGTTAGCATCATGAATTCCTGACAATATTTAAAAGTATTAGTGTTACTTAAATAAGATAATTAATATGATCATGTTAATAATTTATAATGAGTTCTTAATAAAAAATTATCTGATTAGAACCATCTTTTTTTGTTGTTTCCAGTTGAGTAACAAAAAGAGTTTATATTATACTTATTTAAAATACTATTAGTTGATCCTCTAACCTTGACAACTATTTTTATTATTGTTTAATCTTCACATTAATTTTAAATCTCAAAGTCCTCTTCAACTCATCATCATCGTCATCATCATCATCATCATCATCATTATTATTATTATTTATATAGTTAACCTTCATATGGTTTGACCACGGTCTTGCCGGGTTATTTATTACTTCAACACTGATATACTTAGGAGAAGACATCAATCGTTTGGTCGTGTCAATTCTCATATTATAAAATTATTTTTCAATCATGGTGCATGCTCTTACATACGATTTCTACAGTAAATTTTCCAAAGGGTTTCATGTTGATTCTTATGCTACGAAAAATCAACAAACACATCATGATAATCGAGCATCTTTTATATAATTCTTTATGTATTTATATCATAAAGACTTGGAAAGCTACTGATGAATTAACATTTATCAATTATTTCTAAAAACAATTGTTAAGCTTAAGCCTAAATCTAATAGGTACAAAACCCTTGAAGGCCCAAAAAACACAAGCTTAAGCCCCATGCTAAGACCACGGGATGGGGCTAGGCAACACCTAACCTAAAAAGAAACAAACCCATGCCCAATAAAAATCTTGTTGGGCATGAAGCTTAGTGCCCCGGGTATTGGGTGTGTTGTTCAGCACCCTAGACACTTGACACATGCCCGGATGGGGTGATAAGTGTGCAACCCAGTTCCCCTAACACTAGGTGCTAGCCTCACGCCTCTTAGGTCAAGCTCTATACTTATGGCCAACGTTCGTGCTTCCAAACAGCATGTCTGGGACTATTTTTGGCCTTTAGCAAACTCAAGACATGTGTTTAAGCCTAATTTTCTAAGTCTAGTTTTTTAAGGCCCCACATAAGTTCCTTTGGATTTTCATATCGAACCAATACATGACCTACCACATCTCCATCTTATTACTATTTGTATAAGAGATATTTTATCCCTCATTAATTCATATGTAAGTGTCATTTGTCTCTCATTAATATTATTAGAAAAATCAATTATTATTTAGCCCCTTCACTCAAATAGAAGGACAAGATTTATAGGCTATAAATAATTTATGAATCACAAAGGTAAATGATTCTTTATATATATATATATATATATATATATATATTATAGCATTTTTCTCTAAAATATCATTGTATTTTTTCTTTACAAAAACACTTATTTAAGCATTCAAGATTCCCTATATCTATCAAAATGGATTGTTTACTAGTACTTGACTTTTTTTTCTATTAACGTGGGTGTCTAGACAAATTTGCTAGCACCTCGACTAATTTTATGGGTCCTGAAGTTAACAATCATATAAGTCTCCAGTAATTCTAAAGTTTATGAGACTCAGACTAGTGACTTCTAGAAGCAAACCAAGAACCTAATTAGTTGAGCTACATCCCTTAGAGTTAGTACTTGTCTTTTCATATCAAGTTATCACACATCCTGACCTTTTGCATCAAATTACCACTCATCTTGGCTAAAGAAAAAGATCATAATACAATATTTATTTCTATGAACCTTGAATTTGAGAACATCACTGACCATATATTTGTTGTTCCAATTTCATTATTTGGGGTTGTCTACGAGATAGCAATTTTCATTACAATTCCTTGTAATTTTATTATTTATCTCCCTTACTGGATACTTGTGCTCCCATCACAATTTAGAGTTTTTTTTTCTTAATTAATTTCTAAATCTTTTTGTTTTGGGCTTTAATGAGACCAAATCTCCTTTTCATTTGACTTTAAAATAATCAAGTATGACATCCATGCTTTAACTAGTATGTTTGTAATAAAATATGTAGTTGCTCTTTATATTCGAATTCTAGATAAAAAATGAAGAATAAACTCATTTAACAATTTAAACCTCTAAAGATTTCTTTAATCGAAGCTAACTACAAATTTTAGTATAAAAATATTTTTCTTTTAGAAGCGT
>NW_011501654.1:0-29861 GCF_000495115.2 Populus euphratica
TCATTTGGACTTTTCAAACTTCAGATATGGGCCAAACACTGAACATTACTCGGGCTGGAGGATAGATTCAGACTTCTTTGTTATTGCTCCAATTTGGACCTGAAAATGGCCTTTTTAGATATGAAAGTTGTAGGCCTATGTATTACCTTTCCATCCATATAAAGTAGACCTAAATCTGAGATCTACAACTCTAGATATGACCCAATTATCGAACAGTGTTATGATTTGGACTGCACTAGTATCTTTTTTCTAAGTTTGGCCATCTCTTTATCCTTTTAATTTTAGTTCTTAAATTCATCAATCAATCCTTTCATTTATATGATAGGCTTGTATTTAAAATGAACATTTACCACATCAATCCTTTCATTTATGTGATAGGTCTGCATTTAAAATGAACATTTACCATAATTTAAAGGTATCTTATATTATTAGATATATTATTATAAAACATGCTTTAGTTAAGGAGTTATTGATATTTCAAGTGCAAAAATATATATAAAACCTTGATAAAAATACACTTTTCAGTACTAATCAGGATTCATCTGGTCTTTAGGTGTTCTAACACGGTTATTTTCATTATTCTTATTATAAAGCAATTGGTTATCTTTTTCAGCTATTTTTTTTAAAATGATGAGGATACCCTACAAAGTCTATCACTTAATGTACGTGACCACACTCTCATGCACATGTAAGAAAAGAATAAAAAGAAAAAAAGCCAAAAAAAGAAGAAACAAAATAAAAGAAATAAAGTTAGATACAAGAAAAGTAAAAATAAATACTATAATTTATATAAGAATTTACCTCCCCAACAAGGCGCTAAACACTTGACATGACCAAAAGATTGATGTGTTCTCCCAAGTTGAGGGGTGTCAAAGTAATAAATAACCCTGCAAGACTGGGGTCGAGCCACATGGAGGTTAACTATATAAATTATAAATAATAATAATAATAATAATAATAATAATAATAATAAAATTAAAAAAGACTTTGAGATTATAAGATTAATGTGAGGATTAAATAATGATAAAAAAATATCAAGGTTAGAGGATCAACTAATGGTACTTCAAACAAGTATAGTATAAACTCTTTTTATTACTCAATTAAAAACCACCACAAAGAAGGTTACAATCAGATTATAAATTGTTAATATAATTACATTAATTATCTTATTCGAATAATGCGAATACTTGTAAATATTGTCAGGTATTCATGTTATAACTTATGTTAACAACAAATTAAGTTCCTTTCATAGCACAAGTGTCGGTTATATCATATGGTTGGGTTATAAAAGTGCCAAGTATTTATTGTACTAAGTTATACAACACAAATATAGATTAAACATTTAAAAAGTAAAGTATTAAAAGTGAACAAGATAACAAATACAAAACATGTTAAGATCAAATATTAAAGTCTATATTTAGCTTACACTATACTTATTGTTACACTATTAGTGCAAACTTGTTATCTTGATATAATAAACTTAACTAAATATAATAAAAGGGAGAAACATAAATAAATAATATAAGGACATAAATAAGACAAAAGTTAACTAAGTAAAGGAAAGGAACTGAGAATTATAAACAAGAGATTAATATAACCAAAACTTAAGCATTACAATAAAAAAAGAGCAAGAACATGGTCTTAATTTGAAAACTAAATGTATGGCAAATGCATCATTTTATAGACTAAAATTAGAAATTATTGATTTGTTGACTAGTTGTTGAGTGGGTGACCAATTTTTGACTTGGTGACAATCCTTATCTTCTTGTTTGAATAAAATGTTATTGCTAACATTATAATTCAAACAAACTTAAATCATGAAAGTTTTAGAAAATTATCTTAGCTTTATAGGAAAAACAAAATCGAGGTTATTTGTTTAGAACTCATGATATGGGCTAAACGCTTAACACTAAACAGTGTCTGACCTATAGGACAAATTCAGACTTCTCTGATGTTACTGAGATTTGGACTTCCAAGTATCAAAATTAAATCTTGCCTTCCCACGAATGCTTTAGGCCTATGTCTTAGCTTTCCATTTAACATAACTAAAAGATTGTTGTCTTCTCCCAAGTGTAGGAGTGTCAAAGTAATAAATAACCCTGCAAGACCGAGGTCGAACCACAGGGAGGTTAATTGTACAAATTATAAACAACAACAATAGTAACAATAACAACAATAATAACAATAGCAATAATAATACTAATAATATTAGTAGTAGTAGTAATAGTAATAATAATAATAAGAATAAGAATAAGAATAATAACAATAATAATAAGAATAATAAAGAAAGAGAAGAAGAAGAAGATGATGAGAACTTGGAGATAGAATATTAATGTAAGGAGTAAACAATGATAATAACAAATGTCAAGGTTAGAGGTTCCACTAATGGTATGTCAAACAAGTATAATATAAACTCTTATTATTCAATTGGAAACCACACACAAAGGAGGTTCCAATCAGATTATAAATTGTTAACATGATTACATTAGTCATCTTATTCAACTAATGCTAATACTTATAAATTTCGTCAAGCATTTATGATTATAACTTATGTCAATAACAAATCAAGTTCCTTTCATAGCTCAGGTGTCGGTTATACCATACATTATGGGCTATGAAAGTGCCAAGCATTTGTTGTACCAAGTGTTAGACAACATAAATCAAGATTAGTCATTTAACAAGCAAAGTATTAAAGAGTGAACAAGATAACAAATACAAAACATGTTAGTATCAAACATTAAAGTCCATATTCAATTTACACTATACTTATTCTTACACCATTAGTGTAACCTTTTCACATTGACATAATAAACTTAGTTAGACATAATGAAAGAAAGAAAAATAAATGAACAAAATAAGAACATGAATAAGATAAAAGTTAACTAAGTAAAGGAAAGGAAATGAAAGGCATAAACTTGATATTAATAAAAACAAAGCATAAAAAATACAAAGAGAGAAAGCAAGAGCATGATCTTGATCTGGAAACCAAGATGTCTAAATGCATGGCAAATGCCTCCTTTTATAGGCCAAAGTTGGGAACTATTGATTTGATGACTAATTAATGAGTGGGTGACCAACTCTTGACTTGATGACAATCCTTATCATCTATTGTCTGCCCAAAACGTTAGTGACAACGTTAAAATTGGAGCCACTTGAAACATGAAAGTTGTAGGAAATTGTCTCAGCTTTCTTGTGTAAAAAATTCAGCTCATTTCGACTTCTAGAACTCCAGATATGGCCAAAATACTAAATAGTGCTCGGGCTGGAGGACAGATTTGGGCTTCTTTGTTGTTGCTATAATTTGGACTTGAAAATGGCCTTTCTAGATCTTGGGCTCCATATGAAAGTTGTAGGCCTATATCTTACTTTTGCATCCATATAAAGTAGACCTAAATCTAAATCCATAGCTCCAGATATGACCTAATTACCAAACAGTGTTCTAGTTTGGATTGCACCGACATCTCTTTTCTAAGTTTGGCCATCTCTTTATCCTTTCAATTTCAGTTCTTAAATTCATCAATCAATCCATTCATTTATGTGATAGGCCTGTATTTAAAATGAATATTCACCAAAAATTAAAGGTATCTTATATTATTAGATATATTATTATAAATCATGCTTTAGTTAAGGAGTTATTGATACTTCAAGTGCAAAATGATGATATAAAACCTTGATAAAAATGCACTTTTAAGTACTAATCACACCCCCCAACCAGCTTATTACTAGTCCTAGTAATCAAAGCGTTAAAATAGAAAAACAATTTGCAAATTCCACAAAGCAAGGTATTCATCATTTAACTTTTATTAATTTATCCAGATAAACAAACTCTCATTAAATTTATATATCTGCTCAATACCTCTTAACAAGATATTCATAAACCTTTTTTTGTGCTCAATGTATCAACACATAATTATAGGGCTTTTTTTTTTTAAGAAAACAAAATTTTTGTTCTAATGTTTAAGGTTAACTTCCTTGGGTTGGGATTATTATTTTTGTCTTTTTTTTTAAATATATATACATATAATTTAAAAATACCATGCATCTTTAACCCATGTAACGAGCTTTCGGCTAATAACTCCCAGACCAGTTGGTCTTAGGGCATTAGGTGTTAAGACACCCCTACGAGCTTAGTAACTCGAGTCGCAGATACTGATATGTAGATAGTGCAATGTTTGATTCCCTTAAGCTTTTCTCCTTAACCCATGTAACAAGCGTTGGGCCAATAGCTCCCAAGTCAGTTGACTTTAGGGTATTAGGTGATAAAACACCCCTTCGGGCTTAATTACTTAAGTTAGGGAGGCTACGAAACCAAACTTATTTACATTTTTATTATTATCATTTTTTTTTTCTTTTTTTCCTTTTTTTTTCTTTTTTTTTTAATTATATACTATCCCTTTTCCTTAGTTGTTACCTTTAACAAAAGAACATAAATAATGTAATAATCCAATATGCAACCCACAATCATATGTTAAAGTGTGTGTGTATGTAAATTAAGGTTTAAGAATACATGTTAAATAAGTATATGAGCAGAATTAAATGATAACAATGCGAGAGTTTGTAAATCTGAATATTTCATGAAGTATTATAATAGACCTTGTTAACAATGGTTACTAAGATGCGTCTCAAGAGTTATAAAAGTTCTCCTTACTCTGTCATCATAGTAACAACAATTTTGCACATGCTTTATGAAATAGAAAACACAGTTTTTTTTTTTTAGCTACTACCCTCTCCCCCCAACTAAAACGAGACATTGTCCTCAATGTTTAAAGGTAGAAAGATAGAGTATAGAAGATATCACCTGAAATAACGAACATTGACAAACCTGAAACACACTGAAACAAATATAAGTAACAACAAAACACAATAATAAAACCAAAAGACATAAAGATTCACAAATGAAGGCTCAAATCCAATCTAAGCTTTTTATGGCTTTCCTTAGTTGACCAATTTATGCGACTTATGGAAGGATCAATTACAGGAATGAAAGATTGTAGTTGGTCAATCAATTATTCAGCAGTAATAGTAGAGATTATGATTTGTCGTGCAGAAGATGTTAGAAATTCCTGTTCCACAGCATGATCAAGAAAAGACAATAACTTATCATAATAACCATTAACATTTAACAAACCTATGGGTTTATGGTGAATGTGCAGTTGGGCCTAAGAGGAAATATGAAATATCTCTTCTAATGTGCCTAGACCACCTGGTAAAGCAATGAAGGCATCAACATGGTTAAACATTGCATTTATTCGAACTGACATTGTGGAGACCTGAAGTTTCTCTCCAATGGACACCCTTGTTTTTCCAATGGACACCCTTGTGCTAAAGCTTTGGGAACAACCCCCAAAACTTGACTACCTCCTAAAAATGCAGCTATTGGCACACTTCCCATTAACCCAAGACTGCCTCCCCCATACACTAAATGAATCTTTCTCTCAGTTAGCACTTGACCAAGATGATTTGCTGATTCAAAAAACTCATTTTCTTTCCCAAGACTAGATCCACCGAAAACACAAATATTTCTTATATGATGACTTGAGAAACTTGCCATTTCTACGCAGTTTTGTATTTGTTGAATGTATGGGTTGAGTGGAAATGAAGGGAAGGAAGAAAGGATTTTATAGATGAGAAATTAGAAAGGCAATCATACCACCTATATATAGGCCAGCTAGAGTCTCATACACACACACTCTCTCTCTTTATTTATTTATTTATTTATTTACTTTTGAAAAAGCATGTGTATGTACAGGTAGTTGTGATTGTGGCTCACATCTTCCCTTGGTTTTACATCCAAGAACGGCTTAAACGCCCTCTATGGGTCGGGGATAAGCTTCCCATCCAGTTTTCTTAAAAACTGGCAAACAGAGTCTTTTTTAGTCAGATTCCCTAGACTAAGTCGATCATGTTCTTTATGAAATAGTGGTCATAAATCATGAATTGCACGATGCACATCTCCACTAGGATGCGTCTCAAGAGTCAATAGAGGATTATCTAAAGACTCCTTACTCAGGCCATCCTTAATGAATTGTATTTTATCTTCACGATTTATAGATACCATTCCTAAAGAACGACATTGTGCATTACAAGTCCATCTAGCGCATCGAGGACAGACTTTTAATCATTTTGCATGACGTTTCTTCGCAAAAGTTCTTTTACCTATTCCAGGCATGTGTGAAATGAAGGAGTTAGAGGACTCACCTGATAATCGGACCTTTGCTTCAATCAACCAGTGAATATCTCCAGGAATTCCATGATTCATTAACAATCTCAATCTTGCACATCTAGCACGATAAATTTTTGTAATCGCATTCTGAGGCAGAGCGGGAAAATACTTTTTCAATTTTTCAAGATTAGTGTCCATTTTCAAATGAGAATTGGAAGAGAGATTCATAGAATTGCACAAATATATACACAGATATCAGTTATTATAGGAAACTGAAAGAACCGACTTAAGTCACGAAGTACCATTGTCCGCCATTTGACCAGGGTGAGAAAAACAAGCAAAAATCACTCAAAAAGAAACACAAAAACAATATAAGAAAAACAAAATAATCAACCTTTATCGACAAGATCATTCAAACTAGTTGATTCATTTTCACTAGGAAAATTATCAAAGTAAGCTTTCAAACGATGTCCATTTTCCTTAAAAACATTGTCATTTAATGAATTCTCAATATCACAGGCCCAATAAGGATTGTTCCATCTTGATCTTAGCTCTGTAGGGAATGCATAGAGTTGAGAATTATAAAAAAAACCTTTTTGACCAGTATCAACTTTTTGACAATTTTCACAAGTTTTGCAGAAGGCATGCATGTCCTTGAACATGGTGGGCCAATAAAATCCATTTTAAAAGATTTTTGCAGCTATCTTTTTTTACGAGAAATAACTGCCACATGCTTTAGAATGACAAATTTTAATGACACTACTTACCTCATTGCCGGGAATGAATCTTTGAAATATTTGATCAGGACAATATTTGAATAAGTTAGGGTCATCACAATAAAAGTTCTTCACTTCGTTCAAAAACTTTTCTTTGTCTTGGGTACTCCAATCAGCTGGCAAATCTCCTAAAGTAAGAGAATTGATATTTTTATCATACCAAGGCATTGGACTAAGAGAAAGTAAGGATTCGTTAGGAAAGTAATCATCAATTGGTGTGATGTTAGATGTTGAATTTGTTGTCACTTTTGACAAAAGATCCGTATCAACATTTTCGGTGCGTTTTTCATCCGTGATTTCTTCCTCAAAATAAATCATTTATAAATCTTCAGATTCACCAAACTCATTTTTACTTAAAGTAGATTCAAGTTGATCATTAATTAATTCGTCAATATAATCTACTTCTTGTAAATCATTATCATCTTCAGGTTGCTTGCAAATGTTGAAAATATTCATCTCTAATGTCATGTTTCCAAATGTTAGCTTCATCAGTCCATTCCTATAATTAATCAATGCGTTAAAGGTTGCAAGAAACGGACGTCCTAAAATAACAGGAAATGAATTACATGCTTCAACAGGTTGTGTGTCCAAGACAACAAAATCCACAGGATAAATGAATTTATCTACTTGTACTAACACATCTTCAATTATTCCTTTAGGCACTTTTACAGATCTATCGGCAAGTAAAAGAGATATAGAAGTTGGTTTTAACTCACCTAGATTGAGACTCTGAAAAACTGAATATGAAAGTAAATTCACACTAGCACCAAGATCAAGTAAGGCTCTTTTAATTTTATGTTCTCCAATAAAGCAAGAAATTGTAGGACAACCAGGGTCTTTATATTTCAAAGCATTATTATTTTGAAGAATAGCACTTGTTCGGCTAAAAAGGCTTTCTTTTTCACATTCAGTTTTCACTTTATAGTGCATAGATCTTTCAAAAATTTAACATAGGAAGGAACATGTTTAATAGCATCCAACAAAGGTATATTGATTCTTACCTGTTTGAAAATTTTAAAAATTTCAAAAATTTCAGAGTTGTGATTGACTTTCCTTTATTTGGTCATAGCATGAGGAAATGGAAGTGTTGGTGATGAATCAGTCGTTTCTTTGCAATTTTTAGATTCAACCCCTTCCTCACCCTCAGAGATTGACTCATCATCTTTCTCATAAGGTTCAAGAGAAGGTTTTTTAATAACCTTACCACTACGCAGAGTAATGAATAATTTGACTTGATCCATGTGTTGGCTTTCGGAACTAATTGCATTTGCATTGTATTGTCCCTTAGGATTTTGTTGTGGTTGAGATGGAAACTTACCTTTCTCTTGGAAACTGAGAGCAGATGTCAATTTTGCAAGAGTTTCTTTAAAATCTGTCATGTTTTGAGCAAGTTGAGTATTGATTGTCTCTTGCTTTTCAATGAATGCATGCAATATTTACTCAAGATTTCTTCTAGGAGGTGCAGCATAAGGAGGTGCATATCCATAAGAATTTTGGAAATTGTGGTGTGCTTGAAAAGGTGGTTTTGAAGTTTGTGCATTGTTGTTCTCACTCTTCCAACTAAAATTTGGGTGATTTCTCCAACCAGGGTTGTTTGTTTGCCAGTATGGGTTGTGGTTGGCCCTTTGAAAACTATTTAAAGCATGGGCTTATTCATGGAGACATTCCTTAAAAGAAGGCAAGGTTGAATAATCATTGGTTGAGTGTTCATTTGTTTCACAGATTTGACACACAATGTTTTCAACAGATTTCAATTAACCACTATTTTTCAATTCTAATGCCTCGACTTTTCTAGCTAAAGATGCAAACTTGGCTTGAAGGTCATGATCTTCCCTAAGGTTATACATACCTCCAGTAGATGTATGAGGTTGAGTTTTACTCGGTGCCTCATAATAACCCGCGGTGTCCCAATTTTGAGCATTTTCAACTAACAAGTCTAAGTACTCCATTGCTTCATCAGGTTCTTTATCTTTAAAAGTTCCATTGCACATCAATTCAACCATTTGCCTATCTCTAAGTGTTAACCCTTCATAGAAATGTGAAACTAATCTCCATGTTTCAAAACCATGATGAGGGCAAGTACTAAGCAAGTCTCGATACCTATCCCAACATTGATAAAATGTTTCTCCTGGTTTTTTAGTGAAAGTGATGATTTGTCTTTTGAAAGAGTTTGTTCTATGAGATGGGGAAAACTTCTTCAAAAACTGTTGTTGCATTTCATCTCAAGCACGAATGGATCCTGGTCTTAAATTTTGTAGCCATGTTTTAGCTTTATCTTTTAATGAAAAAGGAAAAAGCTTTAATATGATGGTGTTCATACTACAATTTAAATTATTATATGTGTTGCAGACCTCCTCAAATTCCCTTAAATACAAGTATGGATTTTCTAAATTTAAGCCATGAAAAGAAGGTAAAAGTTGAATAATGTCTGATTTAAAATTAAAATGAGATGCATCAGGAGGAAAAACTATGCATGATGGTGCACTTGTTCTTGTGGGATTCATATAGTCTCTAAGTGTTCTAGTACGGTTATTCTTATTATTCTCATTATGAAGTGATTGAATATCTTCTTCGGCCATATTTTTTAAAAATGATGAGGATACCATACAAAGTCTACCACTTGATGTACGTGACCACACTCTCATGCACGTGTAGAAATAGAATAGAAGAAAGAAAGAAACAAGAGAAGAAGGAAGAAAACAAAATAAAGACAAACAAAACAAAAGAAACAAAGTTATATACAAGAAAAGTGAAAAGAGAAAATAAAATAAATATTATAATTTATACAAAACTTACTTCCCTGACAATGGCGCCAAAAACTTGACACGACTAAAAGATTGTTGTCTTCTCCCAAGTGCAGGAGTGTTGAAGTAATAAATAACCCGGCAAGACCGAGGTCGAACCACAGGGAGGTTAATTGTACAAATTATAAACAACAATTATAAACAACAACAATTATAAACAACAACAATAGTAACAATAACAACAATAATAACAATAGCAATAATAATACTAATAATATTAGTAGTAGTAGTAGTAGTAGTAGTAGTAGTAATAGTAATAATAATAATAATAATAATAATAATAATAACAATAATAACAATAATAATAAGAATAATAAAGAAAGAGAAGAAGAAGATGATGATGAGAACTTGGAGATAGAATATTAATGTAAGGATTAAACAATGATAATAACAAATGTCAAGGTTAGAGGTTCCACTAATGGTATGTCAAACAAGTATAGTATAAACTCTTATTATTCAATTGGAAACCACACACAAAGGAGGTTCCAATCAGATTATAAATTGTTAACATGATTACATTAGTCATCTTATTCAACTAATGCTAATACTTATAAATTTCATCAAGCATTCATGATTATAACTTATGTTAACAACAAATCAAGTTCCTTTCATAGCTCAGGTGTCGGTTATACCATACAGTATGGGCTATGAAAGTGCCAAGCATTTGTTGTACCAAGTGTTACACAACATAAATCAAGATTAGTCATTTAACAAGCAAAGTACTAAAGAGTGAACAAGATAACAAATATAAAACATGTTAGTATCAAACATGTAAGTCCATATTAAGTTTACACTATACTTATTCTTACACCATTAATGTAACCTTTTCACCTTGACATAACATATTAAGTTTACATTATACTTATTCTTACACCATTAGTGTAACCTTTTCACCTTGACATAATAAACTTAGCTAGACATAATGAAAGAAAGAAAAATAAATAAACAAAATAAGAACATAAATAAGATAAAAGTTAACTAAGTAAATGAAAGGAAATGAAAGGCATAAACTTGATATTAATGAAAGCAAAGCATAAACATTACAAAAAATACAAAGAGAGAAAGTAAGAGCATGATCTTGATCTGGAAACCAAGATGCCTAAATGCATGGCAAATGCCTCCTTTTATAGGCCAAAATTGGGAACTATTGATTTGATGACTAATTGATGAGTGGGTGGCCAACTCTTGACTTGATGGCAATCCTTATCTTTTCTTGTCTGCCCAAAATATCATTGATAACGTCAAAATTGGAGCCACTCAAAAACATGAAAGTTGTAGGCAATTTTCTCAGCTTTCTTTTGTAAACAATTCAGCTCATTTGGACTTCTACAACTCCAGATATGGCCAAAATACTGAACAGTGCTCGGGCTGGAGGACAGCTTCGGGCTTCTTTCTTGTTGCAATAATTTGGACTTGAAAATGGCATTTTTAGATCTTGGGCTCCATATGAAACTTGTAGGCCTAGGTCTTACCTTTCCATCCATATAAAGTAGATATAAATCTGAGATCTATAGCTCCATATATGACCCAATTACCAAACAGTGTTCCGGTTTGGATTGCACCGACATCTCTTTTCTAAGTTTGGCCATCTCTTTATCCTTTCAATTTCAGTTCTTAAATTCATCAATCAATTCTTTAATTTATGTGATAGGCCTGCATTTGAAATGAACATTTACCAAAATTAAAGGTATCTTATATTATTAGATATAAAGCATGCTTTAGTTAATGAGTTATTGATACTTCAAGTGCAAAATGATGATATAAAACCTTAATAAAAATGCACTTTTAAGTACTAATCACCATCCATATGGAGTAGACCTAAATCCAAGATCTACACCTCCAGTTATGACCCAATGATCAGACAGTGTTTCAGTTTGGGTTGAACTAGCATATGTTTTCTATGTTTGGCCCTCCTTTTGTCTTTTTAATTTTAGTACTTAAATTCATCAATAAATCTTTTCATTTATATGATAGGTCTGCATTTAAGATGAACATTTACCATAAATTAAAGGTATTTTATGGTATCAGACTTGTTATTATAAAATATGTTTAGTTAAGGAGTTATTAATATCTTAAGTGCAGAATAATGATATAAAACCTTGATAAAAATATACTTTTAAGTACTAATCAATCACCAAGTATCGATTAGCATATATTTAGTATATGTTAGGGTCTCGGGTAAGGAGATTATTATGCCTCTACGCCTATAGAGTGATGATAATACTGGTGAAATTAGTATCAGCAATATGTCAGGTGGAAATAGGGATGGTTAATTTTTATAAAATATTGAATGGAAGTTGAAATTGGATGATGAAACAGTTTTAGTAGTTAAATGAAAAGAAGTTCCAATTGAAACAAAAAGGGAGAAGTGGATAAAATAAAAATTTATGTGTATCTATTTAAATTATTAGATATTTATGCTACTATATTTATTGTGATACTTATGTTTTAATAATGTGTTTTGTTTAAGGATCATTGCATGCATAATAAGAGTGGATTCTAGCTTTTGTTCACTTTTGTTATGTTGTTCTAGGGAGTATATACTTATATTTCATAATATTGAATTATTTATATAAATTAATTTGTATAACTAATATCTTAACTTGATCAAATGAACTTAACTCTAAAATTCATATATAATCATATTCCATGCAAGCATGTTTGTTTCATTGATTTCTCATTAATGATACTTAATGTTCATTGTATATTATAAAGATTGTGGTTATGATGATGATGATGTTTATAAGATTGAGATCTAGGATGATTGGGTCGTGATTGAGTTATGAGATGTTGGATTTTAGAAGTGTAAACAAGTTAAATATGGATAACTTGAAACCTCCGATATAGGAGAGACTTTGTGGAAATTTCTATAGACTTTTACATGAATACTGGATATATATTAAAAAAAAATCCCATGTTTTCCATTAGATACGTGCTTAGTGTTTTATCCCGGATTTGAGGATGTTACAAGTTGTGTCTATTAGTATATATTCTAGAGGCGATGAGAACTATCCCTCTTCTTCTTGGCACTGTTCATGGTGTTCATTCCACATGGGTAACCGATGAGCTGTGTTTGTCAGTATATTCCAGAGACGATAAGAACTATTCCCCTTCCCAAGTTGGTGATGTCAATTAAAGGTTTTAATGTTTCCAACATAATCACTAATAGAATGAGATTGCCAATGCATTGACAATTAATGCTCTTACTAATTAAGGTACATGTTTTCATAGGTTTTCTAATAAGATTACCAACAGAATCAGAATTCCAACATGTTGGTAATTAGTGCATTTATGATTAAGGTACACATTTCTAAATATTAAGTGTTCACTATTTTATTAATGGAATAACAAACAAAATTAAAAAATTTGGAAGGGTTTTTGAAATTTTTAGTGCAACTCAAAAATTTTAATTTGACTTTACAAACAAAATCATCGATGGAATATTTAAAAATAATAATATTTAATTGTCTGTCAAGAATTTCATTTGTAAAACCTAATATAAAAGCTCTATGGGCACAATAGACCTTTATTTTTTTTTCTCTCGACTTAGAAACTTAGCTCTTCTCTTATACTCTTTATGCTCTACTCTTCTATTCTGTTTTTAAAACATCAAGGCTAGAAATCAAACTTCCTTTCTCTCAACATAATTGACACGACTAAAAGATTGTTGTCTTCTCCCAAGTGCAGGAGTGTCGAAGTAATAAATAACCCGGCAAGACCGGGGTCGAACCACAGGGAGGTTAATTGTACAAATTATAAATAACAATAATACAACAACAACAATAATAATAATAACAATAATAATAATAGTAATAATAATAATACTACTACTACTAGTAGTAGTAGTAGTAGTAGTAGTAGTAGTAGTAATAATAATAGTAATAATAATAACAATAACAATAATAATAAAGAAAAAGAAGGAGAAGATGAAGATGATGATGATGAGAACTTTGAGATGTAATATTAATGAAAGGATTAAACAATGATAATAACAAATGTCAAGGTTAGAGGATCCACTAATGGTATGTCAAACAAGTATAGTATAAACTCTTATTATTGAATTGGAAACCACACACAAAGGAGGTTCCAATCAGATTATAGATTGTTAACATGATTACATTAGTCATCTTATTCGATTAATGCTAGTACTTGTAAATTTTGTCAAGCATTCATGATTATAACTTATGTTAACAACAAATCAAGTTCCTTTCATAGCTCAGGTGTCAGTTATACTATATAGTATGAACTATGAAAGTGTCAAGCATTTATTGTACCAAGTGTTATACAACATAAATCAAGATTAGTCATTTAACAAGCAAAGTATTAAAGAGTGAACAAGATAACAAATATAAAACATGTTAGTATCAAACATTAAAGTCCATATTGAGTTTACACTATACTTATTCTTACCCCATTAGTGTACCCTTTTCCCCTTGACATAATAAACTTAGCTAGACGTAATAAAAGAAAGAAAAATAAATAAACAAAATAAGAACATAAATAAGATAAAAGTTAACTAAGTAAATGAAAGGAAATGAAAGGCATAAACTTGATATTAATGAAAGCAAAGCATAAATATTACAAAAAAATACAAAGAGAGAAAGCAAGAGCATGATCTTGATCTGGAAACCAAGATGTCTAAATACGTGGCAAATACCACAAATTAAAGGTATCTTATATTATTAGATATATTATTATAAAACATGCTTTAGTTAAGGAGTTATTGATACTTTGAGTGCAAAATGATGATATAAAATCTTGATAAAAATGCACTTTTAAGTACTAATCAATTGTTTAATCCTTACATTAATCTTCTATCTTAAAGCTCTCATCTTCTTCTTTATTATTGTTTTTACTCAATTTTGGACTCCACGTGCTAGAGATGGTGTATACCCGTTTTGAACCAAGTGTAGGAGTGTAGCTCATGTTTGCTAGAAAATTGACAAAAGCGGAGGAGAAAGAAAGATTTTTTTTTAACCCTGTTTCAGCCATCTCCTGCTCTCTTTATCCTTCCCCACTACTACCAAAATTGTCAGGATTCTTAGGCTAATTAGGATTCTTTATAATGCTAAATTCATTCCTCTTTTATATGGGCTATAAGGTTGAAATAAATCCCTTGAAAGTGGCACTAGAAAACCTAGTTCTACTGCTACCGCAATTTTTTTATTCCAACTTAGACCCTGATTCTGACTTGGGTTCGTGCAATATCTGACTATCTCAACTATATTCTATCACTCATGACATGCTGAAAAATGGACCTACACCTTTATTGGGTTCTAGGGCTTATTGTTCTTATGGCAGGCTCTCAATCGAGGATGCTTGTCATTGTCAATTTCCTGAATTTAGATCGGGAGACCCTTTTTGATCAACTAGATTATGGCCTGATTCTGTCATGTAAAACAATTATATCTTGCCTTGACTCCCCTTGAAAACCATAGTCCTGGATGCATAGATGAATTTGGGCTTTCGAATCGATGGATTTCGATATCAGAAGCTCAAGCTCTGCACGTTTAAATATCTGACATGAAAATAGAGAATTCTGCCGCGAGCAGCATTCTGACCCAAGTTTTGCACTGAAAAAAATTCTGCTGCCATCATGATTTTTCTGGTACTCCCAGTCATATCGGGATGCTCGACATTTTTCAGTTTTTGAATTAGATCAGGAGACCCTTTTTGACCAACGAGATCGCAGCCCGATTCTGTCCTATAAAATGATTATATCTCGCCTTAAATCCCTCTTAAAGTTGTAATCCTACATGCATAGATGAATTTTGGTTTTTGAATCACTCAATTTCGATATCAGAAGCTCAAGCTCTGCACGTTTAAATCTCTGACGTGAAAATAGAGAATTCTGCCACGAGCAGGATTTTGACCCAAGTTTTGCACCAAAAAAAATTCTGCTGCCATCACAATTTTTCTGGTTCATTCTTAGGGCACTCCCAGTCATATCGGGATGCTCGACATTTGTCATTTTTTTGAATCAGATTAGGAGACCCTTTTTGATCGACGAGATCGCGGCCCGATTTTGTCCTATAAAATGATTATATCTCGCCTTAAATCCCCTTTTTTGACCAACCAGATCGCGACCCGATTCTGTCCTATAAAACGATTATATCTTGCCTTAAATCCCTATCAAAGTTGTAATCCTACATGCATAGATGAATTTTAGTTTTTGAATCGCTTGATTTCATTATCAGAAGCTCAAGATATTCCTGTTTGAATATCTAACGTGAAGGTAGAGAATTCTGCCGCGAGAAGGATATTGACCCGAGTCTGCACTAACAAATTTTTATTTTTGGCTTAGTTTTTTGCGATTTTTGTTCTTAGTTCATACTCTCAGTCATGTCAGGATTCTCGGCATTCGTCAGTTTTTGAGTTAGACCTGGAAATCCCTTTTGACCAACTAGATTACTGCCAGTTTCTGTTCTATAAAATGATTTTTTCTCACTTCAACTCCCCATCAAAGTTGTAGTCCTAGACGAGTAGATGATTTTGGGGTCTTGAATCGCTTGATTTCGATATCAGAAGCTCAAGATATTCCTGTTTAAATATCCAACGTGAAGGCAGAGAATTCTGCCGCGAGAAGGATATTGACCCGAATCTGCAATAAATTTTTTTTTCTATTTTTGGCTTAGTTTTTGTGATTTTTGTTCTTAGTTCATATTCTCAGTCATGTCAGGATTCTCGGCATTTGTCAGTTTTTGAGTTAGACCCAAAAATCCCTTTTCACCAACTAGATTATTGCCAGTTTTTGTTCTGTAAAAAGATTTTATCTCACTTCCCTTTTGACCAACTAGATTACTGTCAGTTTCTGTTCTGTAAAAATATTTTATCTCACTTCGATTTCTCATCAAAGTTTTAGTCCTAAATGTGTAGATGAATTTGGGCTTTTGATTCACTTGATTTCGACATCAGAAGCTCAAGATATTCCTATTTGAATATCTAACGTGACGACAGAAATTTTTTCGCGGGAAGGATATAGCCCAAGTTCACGGGACTGATTCGAAGGATTTTTTTTGGACCAAGGACTGAATCGAAAAGTGTTAAAATGCAGGATTTAATTGAAGAAGGATATGGAAAGCTGGAAAGGGGGGCTGGATCATCATAAATGGAAAGATTTTTACCACACCGAATAAGGAAAATAAGACTTTACAGTTGCACCCTCCATCTGATTTCTTTCCCTTTTTCTCTGCTGTTTTCCTTTCTCATCACATCTGATTGTTGGAGCTGAAGACCACGATTTTGTTGCCTCATTTCAAAGGGAGCAGCTGGCCCTATGGAAGGAAAGAAAAGAGCCACACCATCCTCCAAAACAGGAAAGAAATCAGACGTAAAGCACCACCATAAAATCAGAATAATTGCAGTTTCCTTTTGTATTTTTTACTGCAAATCAGTAGGGATTTGTGTACTAGGATTAATGCATTGAATCCTTCCTAAATAGAAATATGTTAGACTATATATAAGCCCTTCTAATGACCTAGGGCGGCAGAAGAAAAAGAGAGCAGAAAGGAGACGAAAAAAGAAAAGAAAGAGGGGGAAAAGGAGGGCAACAATATAAAAGAAAACAGAGGCAGAAGAGAAAAAAGAGGAAAGAGCAGAGACACAAATGGAGAGGGTAAGGCTGAGAGTATTATTAAGAAAAAAAAACGAGGAGATCGAGATAAAGAGAGGAGATTCACTGTAGTCTACACTGTCTCGCCGAAAAGGAGTTTACAAAACTGTAAAATTTGGAAAAGCTCCTAACAACATAAGAGGAAGGCTTTTCTTCGGGTCATCAGAGGCAAAGAAAAGGTTGGAACTACCCGTTGATTTACACTTCATTTTGGCAAGCAGTAGGTACAAGTTTCAACTTTTTTTTTTCTTCCTGGCTATATTCAAACCTGGTATCTTTTGTCCGTTTGGTTCCAACCTTTTTTTTCTCTCTCTCTTTTCCTTTGCTTTGGATTAACTTGGTTTCTGCCTGGACACAAAAATTATATGTACTCATTTGCTTTTACTTTAATGGCTTTGAGTTAGAGATGTCATTTATGTTAGAGTTGCATATTTTCCGTTTGTTGCTACGGGGGACCATAAGCCTCAAGGGGCTTTCATCATCCTTCCCCTCCTCTGCTCACTGCCTCCTTGACTGGGATTTGTATAGGAACATCTTCCATAATTATTTAGTTTCATCCATAAAGGAAAAACGTGAGAGGGGTTTCCTTTGTATTGGGGGAATCTTTTGGCAGGTGTTGGTTCACGTGTTCATTTTTGTTATTTGGGAAGAGAGGTAGCTGGCCATTGGTAGGTAGTTATAGTCTTTCATATACATAATGTAAAGGCACAATGTTCAAAGTTTTTTCTTTCTTTCTTTTGCACGAAACAAGCATGGTTGCCTGAGATTAAAAAAAGGACGGAGCGTGAGTCACGGTTTCTGCTATAGGATGAGGTTCAGAGCTGTGGCTTTCCTGTGTATATGGATTTATTCTCTTCTGTTGAAAATGATAGGTCAGTCTATGTTTAGGTTCTGAGTGAGTTGATGGATCGAATTCTATTTGATGAGATTTGGCTTTAGAGGGCTTTCTTTTTCTATTTTCCTCCTACTTTGTTTTAGCTGAACTGTTTAGATCTTATAATGTTTGAAATATATGTGATGACTTGTTGTCTTTATTTGTGATTACTGTGATGCTTGCGTTTTAACCAAATAAAAATGCTTTATTGTGTGTTGCATACGACCAATACCCTAACATGTTTTGAACGTTTTGTTTTTATACAAAAAATATTGGAAGTTTCAAAAAATGTGTTTTCACATGGATTTCTTAAACACAACGAAAATTGTTTTCTTGCATTTCTGGATTTTACAACATATTTGTGAAACTCCAAAGGGTATTGGCCAATATTCCAAAAAATATAAAAATCTTATTTTGGGGAGAATTTATCTATTATTTACCGCTAATGTTTGGATAAAGAAATCCTTAAAGGACAAATATCCAAAATATTATTGGGAATAATTTGTTATTATTCACTATTAATATTTGGATAAAGAAACCCGGAGTGTTAAATATCCAAAATAATTTTCTAGGAATAATAAATCTGCTCACATCCTTGAAAGAAGCCTTGATTATAATCGAGGATATTTCAATTTTTTTTTCTCCATGGTTTACGAGCCGTGAGAGTACAAAACACTAAGGCAAAAATAGGCGTTTAAAGCACCCTAGATTTCTAAATTTTTGTCCCTCCCCCTTGCGATTTACGAGTCGCAAACTCTTGAAATACCAAGGGAAAAATGAGCTTGTAAAGCACATTGAATCTCCTTAGATTTCTTTCTTAATAAATTTAGTTACAATCAAACCGAGAAAAACTGATGGGATTAGAAAACACCAATACCATAGCAATTATAAGACAAATTAAACACCAAGCAGCTTACCTTAGGTAGGGCGTACTAGGAGTGCTAACACCTTCCCTTTACGCAACCAGTTCCTTGCTTTAGAATCTCTAAAAGACCAGTTAAGTTTTCTAGTGACCAAAATACTAGATGGCGACTCTTTTACTCACAAAAACAAGAAAAGGACCCCGAAACCAATTGATGGATTGCCGCGACGTCGCGCTCTGCTCGTGAGGGTGCGACAATTATTATTATTATTATTATTATTATTATTATTATTATTATTATTATTATTATTATTATGGATTTGTTGATGTTGTGTTATTCTTGTTTATAATTTATACAATTAATCTTCCTGTGATTTGACATTGGTCTTGCAGGGTTATTTATTTCTTTGACACTCTAGTACTTGGTAAAAGACATCAATTTTTTGGTCGTGTCACCCAACCACCATTTCTATCATGCTCTTATTAGGAATAAATAATTCTTTGTGTGCATACCAATATATATAATCCTCTATGAACTCTTTGGTTAGAAGATACATTGTTACAAAATCTTGATGCAGAAACATTTTTATTTTTACACTTCTTGCGTGGACACCTAATATCGCCATCAGTAAAATTTCTCAGAATAGATGTTGTGAAATTAATAAAACCCTAAACCCTGTTACAATAATCCATCATTTGCAATCCTTGGGGTAAGTCCCGATACATCTATGAACGATCATCCATGACTTCTATCGAATCTCAATAAAATTATAACGATAATATATATTAATTAACTATGTTACATAAATAAATTTACAAAAATATTGATCTGTCTCGACATTATCCAACAAACTAAAATAACACTTATGTTAAATAGTCATTATCAATTATCAATTATCAATTATCAATTACTAACATCTATACAAATTTATACATATATAAATTTATAAAAATCACAACTTCACAATAGAATTGATAAAAATTAAAATGAACCTATTAAACAAGCTATTATTTATTTCATCACAACAAATAAAATTTGATGTACTTCAAATAAAATTTCAATAATTTACAAACAAATATAATTTGATAAAATCTAAAACAAATTATAACAACTATAAAATTATACATTCATACTCCAAGTTTCTTTGACAAAAAAAATTAAACAAATACATACGTTAACAAAATACATATACTAAAACAATAATAAATAATAAATAATAAAATTAACATTTAAATGTTAAAACTAAAAAGGATAGATTTACTTTATTTGACTATATATAAAAATATAAGAAACTTAAGTGTTTGTGTTGAGAAGAGGGGGAGAGTTGGGATGGGTGGTTAGCTACAGTTTGGGAGGGGAGAGTTGGGAAGAGAAAGAAGATGGGGAATAAAGAAAAATAGAGGATGAGAGTGTTGGCAAAGTGGGTATGTATTGACTTTTGTTGATGGAATCACTAACGGAACCATTCCATAGATGTACCCGTCGGTGAGTTCGCTGGTGAATGTGTCATATCACTGTATAGAGATCCAGGTTTGAATCCCTTGATTATTTCGTTGGTAAAATCATCTAAAAAAAATCCACATCATCACACCGTGACAACTTTTTAAGTATCGCTGACAGAAATTGTTTGTTGGTAAATACTGATAAAATTAAAAATATAATTATTTTTATTAGTAAAATTTATAGGTAAAAAAAGTTTGTTGATAATTTCATTAGTTTTCACTGATTTTCTGATAGTGCTCCAAATATAAGTAAGTGACCTGATCATTAAGCTTGCTTGTGATTTTTATCTGGCCCGAACAATATAGCACTCATACTTGCATGGCTGGACTGATTTCTCTACCAATAAGCTGCTAATTAATAATGTGAGATTAAGTCACTCAAACAAGGCGCCACTGCAAAGATATTCTGCATCAATCTTTGCATGCGTTATCGAGCTGAATCTATAAATCTGTACTGTTTTGATCACATGTTTATTTACAATATATATAGCCAAATAGAAAGGTGAAGCCAATAATGTCAATCGGATGAAAAAGGGTTGGCCTTTGCCACCATTAATGCTGGCAACTTGGCATTTATATCTTGTCTTAGCGTGATTAATTCATTAATAGGGTGTAGTTTTTAGGTAAAGCTGGACATGTTTATTGCTTGATGTTGAATAAGCTCAATGATTGTCAGGAACTGGCCCAAATCACGTTCTTCTACTTAATGGCAAGCGAATCTAGACCACGTTTTGATCGATCAATAAAAGCGCCGCAAATCAACTCCACTCCTCGCAAAGGGAAAAACGTGCTTGAGCTCAATAGTTCAGCAAACACTTTGGACTTTTTTGGCAGCAGAGGCAGAGGGGAATTTAAATTCAGACTATCAGTGTCACTTGACTTAATGTGCTTGAGTCTTGCCCTTCATCTAGATTAGGACAGCCAAACTTCCCAGAGCAGGAGCAGGGAAACATCTACATTAATGGTGGGATCAGAATATGGGTTAGAAACTAGGGTCTCTAGAGATTTATTGTTAATTTTAAGATCTTAATATTAGTTGAGGTTTATATAATTTGGTTCTGATATCCATATTGATAAAAAAAAACATGGGTTAGAAGAAACCATAACTGTGAGGATTTTTAGTCTCTACATGAGAACTACCTAGTTCGGCCAATATAAGCAAACAATAGATAAGGATTCAGAGAGTCCACTTGTTCCATCAAACAACCTATCATGGCTGGAAATAAAACCTTTTAATGAAAACTAAACAACCAATCAAAGCACACGAATCGGCATAGAAGGCTCGGGTTGAAAGTAAACGTTGGCAACTGGTTTTCAAACACTTGTCAGTTGCCAATTTGGTCAGAGATTGCAGCGCCTGAATGGTAAATGTACGTTTGCACCCCTATGTTTGTTTAATGTATTCAAATTGATCACTGTATAAAAGGTTTGGCTCTTATGATCGGAAAAATCTGCCAATCTTCCCCATTTGATTCTCCAAATTGACGACTTTTGGTCCTAGCTCTAATATTTTACCTTTGTCCTAATTCCGCGGACCAAATACAAAACAATACCTAAACTTCTTGGACAGAATAGTCTTAACATGGTTAAGGGTTTTTTATTTTAAACTAGTGCAATGGAGATCCTAAACCAGTATATAGCATTAACAATAAGTGTATTAAACCCTAGCATGATATAATTCTAAAATTATATTTTATCTGGGAAATCTTCACATCCATTTTTAACTGAATTCTCAGAGATGCCAAAGAAGCGATATTTCTCCTCGTAATAATCCTTCATGCCATGAAGATGAAGAAGCTTCGTCGTCACGAGAATGGCCGCAGGAGGAAAAAGGTGCAGCAGCTAGATCAAGATTATCGTGAAGACAAAAGATTTAGAGATAACTCACAAGCTAGGAGTCAGGAACAATAAATTTTAGAGGCATCCCGTACATATTTTAGGAATTATTTTTTTATTAAAAAAATAAGATAACACATAAGCGGACTTCCTATAAGCTATCCTCATGTTTCTATAATTATCCTCTGATCAATATATTACAGAAACATTGTAATTCAAGTTCTGGGCTTTCGCATATTTGGGCTTCTCTTGCTGCCCATGATCCATGTATTTATTACACGGAGGGGCTATTCGGCGGTGGCGCCGTGTTGCCTTTTCTTTTAATGTAAAATACAAGACTGGCCTTCTTTTTTTCTCTATAAAGTAATTTTGCCTTACTTCTATATAAATATAGACATAAGATCCATTATGAAATATATTGACTATAAATCTCATTTCTAGAAAAGGTGTAACTCCCGGTGTATCGAGTAATTATCGCCGGCACAAAAGGATACTCCATTTTTTCCAACACTTCTCTCGTGAACGAGCAGGTATCACGAGGTTTGCATCCACTGATTAGCGTCGTTTCCACGTCTCTAGGAGAAGTCCCTGCGGGCGGGACAATAGTACCATTCCTCTTGCTAACAGACTTGAGAATTGTAGCCGCTAGTTTGCAGGAACACTTCCGGACAGACGATCTAGCGCCTTAAAAGATGTAGATGTAAGATTATTTTCAGAGAAACAGATATACACCTTATTTGTTTTAAATGTTTTTTTAAAAAAGTTAGATGTAAGATTATTTTCAGAGAAACAGATATACACCTTATTTGTTTTAAATGTTTTTTTAAAAAAGTTAGATGTAAGATTATTTTCAGAGAAACAGATATACACCTTATTTGTTTTAAATGTTTTTTTAAAAAAGTTAGATGTAAGATTATTTTCAGAGAAACAGATATACACCTTATTTGTTTTCAAATTTTTTTAAAAATTTTAAACTTTTTTATTTTTTTAAATTAATTTTTTTATATTTTCAAATAAATTTTATACGCTGAAATTAAAAATTATTTTAAAAAATAAAAAAATTATTTTGATGCGTTATAAATGAAAAACACCTCAAAAAACAGTCATTACCACATTTTCAAACAAGTAATTTATTAAAAAAATATTTAATTTAAAAAACTATAATTACCAAGTAAATTACCAGAAACTTTAAATGACACATTCACAAATCAAAGTGGATTGATCATGTACTTTCTTAAAAAAATTTAGTACTTGATTTTTTATTCTAGGCGAATTGATTCTAATAAAAATGCAATTGTTTTTGATTTTTTAAGTAATGGTAAAATTAAAAGAATATAGATTATAAAAAAAAACACTCATAATGGGTTGCGTGTATGAAATTTGCACGAAAAATACACTTAAACCTTTCATCTTTACAAATAACACAATTTATAAAATCTAGGTTCCTTTAAATTTTAAAAATTAAATTTCAATACAAAACATCATTTTCATTATTTTTTCTAGAGAGAAGGAAAAAAAAGAAATAGATTATAGGAAGTCATTAATAAAAGAAAAAATCATTGTTCATGCACCAAAAATATTGTTCTTAGTGTCGACGGATTTTATATGATGAGAGAGGTATGATAATAATTGTTTAGAGTCTTAATATTGCCTAAAAAATATGTCTAAATCAAGGAACAAAGATTTATCTCCATATCATTTTGAATTTTTTGACCTTTTTTGAGTTTTTGAGATTAGTTTCTACGCATTCTAACAATGATGGTGAGATGTTTTTAATTAAAATGGCTAAAAATAATAGATTTTTTAGGGAATAATAAAGTCATCTCAAATTTTATAGCTATCATAACGGTAATTGAAATCTGGGTTAGTAGACGACATATTTTTTGTTTCATTAGGCAATGTGTTGTCTTTTTATCCATTTCTTTAAAAGAAAAAATAAAATAAATCTTAGACACACGAGCCTAGACTTAAAGGTCCACGAGCCTAGGCTTTTTCTTATAATGGCGTAAGCATGATGGGTATTTGCTCAAGTGGATAGGCTCTCTTTTCTATTTTCATTTTTTTACAATTTTTTATTTTATATTTAGGCTTATATAAATATAAGTAAAAAAGTATTAAACTCGAATGAGTACAAGTTTGACAAATTAAACCATAACACCTAGACTATTTTTTTTTCTAATTTTACTTTTTTTAATGGATACCTTTTTGAATATGTGTTTTTTAGATAATTTTTTAATTTATGTTTTAATTAATATCCCTAAAAGGCCTAGTTAGAATTTTTTGAATATTAATATTAAAAATGAGCTTTTGAGAAACATGAATGAACTGACTTTTTGTTCTATAAAGCCTCAATTAAGTTTTTTTTAATATTATTAATATTAACTTGAAAATGGAATGGGTTAAGTTAAATTAAAGATATAGAGGTAAATGACAAAAGATAAAATTAAAAGAAATAAAAATATCATATGAAACAAGTGTTAGAAAATAGAAAAGATTGGGATAAGAAAAAATAAAATAGTTAAACTAAAGGGTCAATAAAAAAAATATAGCTAAACTAAGGGGTCAATGTCTATAAATATGACTACAAAACCTCCAATATTTTCTCTCCATTAGCACACAATAAAGAGAAGAAAATAAGGAGAGGGTTTTCAAATCTTTTTTCACTAGAAAATAAGAGGAAAATGCAATAAAATTGAAGGGATTTAGGTAAGAGTTACTATTAACAATTTCTAGACAAGATTTAAAAGAGAAAAGATGAAAAAAATTAGAAAAAATTAGGCGATAAAAGACCAACCAAAGAAAGTAAAGAGAGAATGTTAGAAAATTTTTGACAAATTAAGATTTAAAGCTCACTTTACCACCAATTAAGAGATTTTAAATTTAAATACAAAAGCTAGATTGATTAAGATGAAAAAATGATATGTGAATTGCAAATTTTAGATTAGGGTTCATGAATAAAATTGAGGGAAGTGAGAAATTGATTTTTTTTAAATGTAATTAGGATGAAAATAACTTAAAATAATGAAAAATTGAAAAACAAATCTTGGGGTTTTGAAAGATATTTTTGTTGGCCATAAAGGAATCAAATTGAAAAAAATTCAAATCAAAACATGAATATTGTTTTATTATATCTACTTAGTATGTGTAAAATGTAAAAAGTGTATGGAAAAGAAATAGAAATTATTGTGTTTGAAATTGTAATGAAAAGTTAGTTATACTATGTGTTAAGAATGTTTTAAAATTCTTGGGAATTATAAAGATTTTGTGTTATGTTAAAATATTATAAAGGAAGGAACGTAGAGAAAATGAATGTGTTTCTAATAAGATAATTTTGATTATTTATATATGGAAGTGAGAAAAGTTAATTGATTATTTGGATGATGGAGCAAATGATGTTTGTGTTGAATGGTAAAAAAAAATAAATGAAATACTTCAATATATGGTAAAAGAAAAAAATTTAAAATTTGGATAGTTTTGTGACCCAACTTTAATTGGAATAAGTTTTTATGAAAGTGAGGGATGATATCTTTCCAATGAAACTAATTTTACTAAAATCAAAATTATAAAACTTTAGATACAGATTAAAAATTGAGGGAAGGTTGGATTAAATTTGGCTAAATAGTTTTTTTTTTAATGTTGCATTAAAAATAGTAAATGATATTATTCATGTAGGTATATGGAGATTGTTGGACTCATTCTGTAGCAAGAGATCAATTCGCATACCTAAACTTCAGGTAAATGCTTGACACTTTAAAATTTAGACATTAGTTTACTATGTTTGTAATTCTCTTTTAATATTTATTTGATAAATAATAAATTATTGAAGAAATTAATTATCCTAATAAATAAGACTAATACCTTAATTAATGGTCCAACAAAAATGTTGACTCTCTAGTTAATAGGATTAATGCCAAACAAAGATATTGGTTCTTCAATTAAAGATATTAGTACTCTGATTAATAATCGGACTAGGATTTTAGTTTTCTAATTAATAAGATAATTTTTTAATTAATAAGTTATTGGAGAAATTAGTTTCTGAGATTATTAGAATTAATATCCTGATTAATAAATAATTAAAAAAATTCATTCATGTAAAAGTGAAACAAATCCTAGTTTGATAAAAAAAAATGTTGTATTCTTACACTATGCAAATTGTTTGAGTTGGAAAGAGTCACATGAAAAGAAGTAATAGTAATAATATTAGTGAATGTTCTTTGCGTATAAACTAATTATATTGCATAGTAATATAATTTAATGTATGAATCTAAATTAAGTATAAATAATATATTTTAATTAGTTTATTTAGAAACCACGTGATTGTTACTATGTAGACTAAGTTTTAGGTTTATTTGTATTAAAATGAATATATATTTGGATTTATGTCTTAATTAAGTTAATTGTTCCATCATTTAAAATATTTTTTTTAAAGAATTTAATAATTGATATGTTTTAGTAAATATAGAGAAAAAAGAAGAAGTTATTCTTGTACTAACGATAATATATATATATATATATATATATAATAATGGAATTCCAGGAAGATGGGAACATGTGAAATTTTATCTCTAGATTGTAAAAATTGAATGAGTCAAAAAAAATATAAAGAAAATTCTACAGAAATTTTATATATAATAAAAAAAATTCTCTGTACTTTTAATGATAATACCATATAATATTTATATAGGTGACAGAAAATAAATTTTATTTGAACGTGAAGAGAATAAATAATAATTTTTAAATTTTTAAATCTTGTTTAAATATTGTATTAAACTTGTATTCATTCTTGTGCTCTATAAGGAGATGAGCTATATTTATATAAATTTCTTTACAGATAAGTGTCTTAAAAAATATTTAAATTTTATAATATTTTATATAAATATCTAAATTAAATAATAATTTCTGTCAAAGCGTATCTTTACAATCTCACAAACGGCCAACAGTTTGAAGTAGTCAAAAATCTATCCACGCATCTTTGAAAAACAAAATATGTTCACAAGAACCACGAGCTCAATAGGTTCCCTTAGGCCAGAACGGCTGACAATAGGAATGGGCGGCCCCTCAATGACTTCGGCCGCCTCGAGAGTGACTCGGAGACGAGGAAATTGAAGACAGCGAGGAAGATGACGAAAGATGACTGCTTGAACCTCCAGTCCCAAAAAGCAAATCGGACAAGTAATTCTCTAAGTCATCCGGGGCAAATCTGACAATCCCTTCCTTCTTTTCCACCACTTGCCGATACTTCTCATAAAATTCCCTGTATGCCGGGACAAGCTTTCTGGCTACCGAAAGTTTGATCTGGTCTCTCAATTTGGAATCGGAAACAACCCACGAAGCTTGTTTGTTATAGGCCTCTTCAAAAGAAGAATTAAAACTCTTAAAACACTCAGTGACTTGTTGGGTTGTCATCTGGTTATCATTAATATCCGGTAGTGTAGCAAACACTTTGCTCCAGCCCATGCGTTCATAATTTGATACATATTGCCGTACCCTTGCCTCATGCTTCTCTATCCATTCATCACCATGAAGAAATTTTAGGTTGGATTTCTGGACTTTATTTACCACGTATTGAAGATTGTTTGCGAGGAATAGATACGAGAGAGCCGCATCTTTGTATATCGCAGCTCCGCCATCGAGTTTGCATAGCATAACAAGAATCAGCCAGGCTAATCTTGTTGATATTGCGGAGTTAATTGGGCCGTCATCGGAGAAGGGGCTACCGAAGTAAGCTTCTGGTAATGAAGATAGAACTGGTAGAGGCCAGTCAGCTAGGATGTCCGCAAGTATGCCACTGTAGTCAGTGAGGAAAGTGACGTAGTTCATTACGTATCGTGTCAGGGGATGAACGCCACCACCTGGGACTGCTGCTTTTGAGTGGACTTTTGAGATTGCAGACTCGAATTCTGTTAGAATTGCGCGGACTGCCTCCCCGAGCTTGATCAGTGAATTAATGGCTTGTTGTTTGACGGCTGAGGTTGATTCTAAATCAAAGATGGACTCGATTTCAGGCCAGAGATCCGCGATTGCTTCGTAGAGGTCGAGTGTGCGGAACATTCTCTCCGGAGCTTTCTTGCATTTGGCTACGTTTTCAGGGAAAACAAAGAGAGACAAGGCACCTTCTCTTGTTATATCCGCAAAGCAGGACTCTCTCATTGCAGGAGAAGAAGAAAAAACCTGGTCACAAAGAATTCTCTCGCCGTAGAACAGAGTTTTGACTGCAACCTTGACTGCATTTAACCAGGTCTTGATTTTAACTTCCAGAACCTCCCAATCCATCTTTTGAATTTGTGCGAAACTCAACCTGCTATCAACGTTCAGATGATACAAGGCCTCATCAACAATCGATTTTCGAATGTTCTTGTATATCTTGATACATTCTTTTCCATAACCAGCAGAAATCATGCATTCTGAAATCGCCTTCAAATCTTCCATGGCAGACATGGAAACGCGCTCTACTTCAGATATGGAATCTTCTCCGGCTCTAGATTCCTCCTCGTCCTCAGACTCATCCTCGAATTCAGAAAAGCTTGATCTTGACGCTCTGGAAACAGATTCAGGGTCAAGATGCTGCCTGTTGGACTTCAAGATGATGTAAAACTCCCTCTCGAGTCTCTTTATGGCATTTTGCATGAGACCTTGAGCGAGAACCAGATTTTCTGAGGTGGGTTCATGGGAGATGTAATATTGCATGGCTGCTTGGAGGTCTTTGATGGAGTTAAGGTACTGTTTGGCTTCATACCGGTTATCAGCTGCGAAGAGATTGGTGATGTTACAATAGAGGCTGGAGGAATCGGGGGAGACATCCCATTTAGAAATGAGCGCTTGTGCAATCTCCATTTTTTCTTCCATTAATGTATCGGAGAATGTATGGCGATGGTGTGGTGATGGATTAGGTGAGGTTGAAGGTGATTGTCTGTGCAGCATAGTACCTTTTCTTGCATGCAAGGTATATTTATATATACATATACCAATCAGTTGAGACTCTGTCTGAGAAGAAAGAGCAAGAGATGAGATCAAAAAGGGTTGCTTGTGGAGTTGACAGACAGCAGAATCTTGAGATAAGTTTTGATTTCTTACAGATACATGAGCGAAGAGACATTTATAGCGAGGGTAGAGTGTTAGGAGCTAAGGAAAGAGATGGGATGGAAGGATTTGTTGGAATGCGTCTCCGGGTCCACGCGGTATGAGTTTGTCTGTTTTTGAATGCCCTTTCACATGGAAAGCTTGTATGTACCATTCGTTGAAAAGATATCATACTTCCTACGTCACCAATAAGAGAAGCTCGACTCCACTGTTAAAAATGAAAGTGCCTAGAAACTCCAGCACCAGGCCGCAGAAAATAGTCTCCTTAGTGTTTTTAAAATATAAAAGAAACTTATTAAAATTAAATACATAGATATAAAGTAATATTTATTAATTATCACTCCTTCAAAC
>NW_011501654.1:31095-36295 GCF_000495115.2 Populus euphratica
TTTTTTAATATTTTAAAATTATTTTCATATACTAATATTAAAATTAATTTTTTTTAAAAAAGAGTATTTTAATATATTTTTGAGTAAAAATTATTTTAAAAAATAACTCCAACCATATTTTTATGATTTATAAAAATATTTGATTTATAAAAAATAATTTGATATGAAATTTATTTTATAACAAAAAAAAATATAAACCACAAGAGAATAATAAATAGAAAACAAACACATGCGTCCATGTGTTCTGGTAAAAAAGGAAATCACAACATTGACCATCAGTTTATTTCCTCTGTTAAAAAAAAACAGTACTTATGTGCTACATGCCTTGCATTAATCACGATTCATTTATAATCAAAGAACATAATCAGCCAAGAAAAAAAATTCTTAAAAACACAATAATCCAAAATCAAAATAGAAGAACTGGTTTCTTTTAGCTTTTTATTTTTCCTCTTGAAACTATAATTCACCTTTTTTTTTCACTGATAATTGGATACTATCAAGATATATTAGTTATTAAAATTATATCTAGGATAAGTTTTGATTTATATTGGTATCAATGTCACATGATTTTTATGTTTTTATTAAACATTTCTAGCATCAATCAACCATGTTTTTATTCTTTTAACACTTTATGTATCAATATTTCAGGAATATTTGAGAGTGTGAGAAGATATATTTTTTAAAATATTTTTTATTAATAAATATATTAAAATAATATTTTATCAATTTTAGAAATTATTTTTGACATTAGAAAACAATATAAAAATATAATTTTAAACAAAATTAAAATTTAAAAAAATCATAAAATATAAATTGCATCACAAATCCAAACATTCTCATAATTTTCTATTACTTAACTTTTAGTTTAAATAGGACCTAAATTTACTTGGAAATGGACAAAGAATAGAGGTTACAGGAGAGTATTCAAAAGGTTAGATAGAGAATTTAGTAATCAATCTTTTAGAATCTAGTTCCTAGAGCTTAGTATATATGTTCTACCTAAGGTGAAATCAGATCATCACTTTTTGTTAGCTGATTTTATGACCAAGTGTGACACTGGTTAGAAACTTGTTAGGCCTTTTTGTTTTGAAGTAGCATAAATAACACATGATTCTTTTATGGATTTGTTAAATACTAGATGGAGGTCTAGTATAAATTTCATTACTACTTTAGATAATCTAACTTTAAAGATTGGAATTGGAAAGTTTTTTGGAGTATTTTTCAGCATAAGAAGAGAGTTATAGCTAGGTTTGGAGGAGTTCAAAAGCACTTGAATGGGGGACATAACAGTTTTTCAATTAATCTAGAGAAGACTCATTTGAAGGAATATACAATTAGATTCTACTTGGGCTCAAAAGTCTTGGTGTATTGGATTAATTTTGGGGATAAAAACACATCTTACTTCCATACAAAAACTATTATTAGGAGACAAAGGAACAGGATTGGGGGTCTGAAAGATTCTGGTAACGATTAGGTCTGGGAAGAAAATAAACTCAAAAAGTTGACAGTAGATTTTTATAAACACTTGTTCACGGGAGATGATGTTTCAAATGATGAGATTTCCTTTTTTAGGTTTTCCTTGACTTAAAAGAATAGTTACAGTGCTAGTCTTCTAGAAAAGGTTTCGGATAAGGGGATTCGCAAGGCTGTTTTTAATATGAAACCTCTTAAAGCTCCTGGCTCTGATGGTTTCCAACCTTCTTTCTTCCAGAACTAATGGAGTGTTGTGGGGGGTGATCTATAGGTTCATCAGGGAGGTTTTTGCCAATAAATAGGAGGTTGCGAAGGTGAATCATTCATACTTGGTGCTCATTCTCAAAGTTCCAAAACCTGAGTATATCCACCAATTAAGGCCAACAGGGTTATGTAATGTAATTTACAAAACCATCACAAAAGTTTTGGTTAACATGTTAAAGTCATTTATACAGAAGCTTATTTCTATGAACCAAAGCAGCTTTGTTCCTGGTAGGTAGATTGTTGATAATATCATTATAGCACAGGAAATTATCTACTTTATACATAATTTAAAAAGAAAAAAAGGGTCATGACTATTAAAGTGGATTTGGAAAAAGCCTATGATAGGCTCCGTTGGGATTTTATTATAAACACTTTTACATTAATAGGAATTCCAAGAAGCACAGTGTATTTCATTATGAAGTGCATTGAAAATACATTCTTAAGCGTCTTATGGAATGAGAGTCCTTTTGAAAAATTTCTCTTTGCTAGAGGAATCCGTCAAAAGGACCCTTTATCTTCTTATATTTTTGTATTGTGTATAGAGTGCTTGTCTCAACTGATTCATAAGGAAGTTAGCCTAGGTAATTGGAAACCATTTCAAATTGGTAGAGAAGGTTAAAAAATTTCCCATTTATGCTTTGCAGATAATATGCTTCTGTTTGCAAAAGCAAGTGAGGGGCAACTGGATAAAGTTCTAGATTGTCTTAATCTGTTTTGTTCTACCTTTAGTCAATAGTTGAGTGTTGAAAAGACCAAGATATTTTTTTTCTAAAGGTGTTTCTCATTATACTGTTATATCACTTAGTTACAGGAGTGGGTTTGCTGTTTCTCAAGACTTGAGCAAGTATCTAGGGGTCTTTCTTCTTCATCAACGCATTGCCAAGCAAATATATGATTACATTATAGAGAGTTTACATCAGAAATTAGCGACATGAAAATCTAAATAGTTGTCTCTTGCTGGTAGAATCACTTTGTGTAAGTCAATTCTAGCTATTGTTTTCTTATATCTTATGCAGTCCAGTTTATTATCTAAATCAATTTGCTTAAAAATTGAAAAAAAAATTCCGAGGATTTATTTAAGGGGACAACATTAAGGCTAGACAAACTCATCTTGTTAATTGGAAAACTCTTTGCCAACCAAGAGATGAGAGAGGTTTGGGGATAAGAAGAATGCATTTTATAAACTGAGCTTTCATAATGAAGTTGGGATGGGGTATCATTAACAACGATACTAGTCTATGAGCTTTTTTTCTCATAAGTAACTATGTCAAATATAGTGATAACATTCCTAAAGTGCAAGCTAAGCAGAAAGATTCTTCTATTTAAAAAGCGATCTATAAAGAATGGTCTCATGTGATTAAAGACATTTCTTGGGCTATTGGCAACAGAGAAAATGTCAAGTTCTGGGAGGATGAGTGGTTGGATGGCTTTGGTTCTCTTGCTAGATATGCAACTCAAGATCTATCTGAGGAATTGTTCAACAAGTTGGTGGTGGAAATGGTTTCCAACAACAATTAGTGGAGATGAGATGTTTTTTTGCACCTTTTACCAATGAATATTATGATGACTCTAACTAGTTATCCCCCTCCAAATAGGGAGCTGAATGAGGTCTAGCTCTTTTGGAACCTTTCCATGAATTGTGAGTTCACTATTAAATCAACTTATTTCTTTTTTATCGACTCTTGTGATAATCAGACCCATTTCAAGCCTTTATTGCATGTTATTTAGAAGATGGAGAGGTCTTGAAAGAATTAGATCTTTTCTTTAGCTTGTTATCCATAATAGAGTTATGACAAATGAGATTAGGTGTAAAAGATATATGAGTGGTTCCCCTAATTGTTATTGTGGTAGAGTGATATTTAGACCATTTTGCATGTGTTAAAAGACTACAAAAGGCCTGGGAAGTGTGGCTAAAAATTTTGAATTCATTTGATACGAGTGCATTTTTTGTTATGAATTTATATGTATGATTGTTGTCTAACTAGTCAAGCATAGTTAACATGAAAGAGGGTTGATGTTGGTTAATCTTGTTTGGTGTTATTGTATGGTTCCTTTTAAAGTATAAGAATTATTGCCTTTTTAGGGAGATCCCAAAAGTGGCAAGCCATCCTTTAATGGCTATTTAGGGTTTGACCTAAGATATAATAGAAGTTAGACTCCATGAGGAGCTTAATGCTTTGATTCCTAAGAAGATGAATGTTGTGGAATGGAAATAACCCCCTCTGAATTGGATGAAATTAAATATAGATGGATGTAGTAAAGGGAACCCAGGTTTAGTAGCGGCGAGAGGATTAATTAGGGATTGCATGGGCTTTTAAATTAGAGGTTTTTCTATTAATATAAGGATTTGTACTTCAGTTCATGTTAAATTATATATGGTGATTACAGAGCTAGAGTTGGCTTGGTTTTTAGGCTTTCACAAGATTATTTTGAAATCTGATTCTTTGGTTGTGGTGGGTCTATTCTTAAAATTGTCCATGAAAATTGATGCTAACTTTGCCTTGGTTAATAGAACTCATAAAGCTCTGCGCAAAGATTGGGTAATCCAAATTTAACATTCTTACAAAGAAGTGAATGCTATTACTGATTAGCTTTCTAACTTTGGGCTTTCCAGGCATCCACTTTTAGAGAGAATTCAACTATTAATGACCTTTTAGAAGGCTTGTATTTGTTTTTATACTATGACTTAATTAGAATTATGTTCCCTTGTTTAATTTAATTTAGGGCTTTAGTCCCAATTTATAACAAAAAAAAATTAGTTTTTAATATCAATAACCCTAAACCAAACACGATGTAATATTTAACTTCTACTTGGAGATTTGATATTAACCCTATGAACTCTTTCCTTTTTCTTTGAAGCGTTACAAAAAAGAAAAAAGTTAACGGGGTTAAATGTTAAAAGGCTAATATTTTTGTATCTTTTTAACCTAAATTCAAACACAATTTTAGAGTGATTTTACACCCTTTAAAAGGGAAAACAAATTCTTCCATGAAAATAGCTATAAAATGGTTTTTTTTCTTAGATTTGATTTATAGATTTATTTTTTATTTTAAGAGTTTTTCTTTATGACAACCTTATTTGGTCTGGATTGAAAATAATAAAAAAAAGTAATGATATGAAATAAATATTACTAAATATTATGTGAAACAAAAAAGACCTGTGAATAATTTTGAAAATAATATTTACGATGTTTTTAAGTTTTATAGAGAAACAAATAACAAAGTAGACATTTTTTTTTCTATTTTCTAGAAAGTTCATCTAAGAAACTAGAATACTCTCCACTGACTTGAAAGTTCATCTAAAAAACTAGAATACTCTCCACTGAGTATTTTAATGTTCCT
The DNA here is from genome assembly GCF_000495115.2 of Populus euphratica. Classification (NCBI taxonomy): domain Eukaryota; kingdom Viridiplantae; phylum Streptophyta; class Magnoliopsida; order Malpighiales; family Salicaceae; genus Populus; species Populus euphratica. Next base: position 36,175 of record NW_011501654.1, read on the forward strand.
TGCTTGTTTTTTTTTTCAAAGAATTCTTATGATATATTTCTTACCTCCCAACAAATATTAACTGATTAATTGTACACAATATATATCGACTCTGATCTCATGGAAAATGAAATCCAGGTGT
>NW_011501649.1:0-7540 GCF_000495115.2 Populus euphratica
GAAGATTAACGTAATAATTAGATAATGATAACAAAAAATATTAAGGTTAGAGTATCCACTAATGGTATGTCAAATAAGTAGAGTATAAACTCTTATTACTCAAATGGAAACCACACACAAAGAAGGTTCCAATCAGATTATAAATCATCACCGGAAGCTAGTTCATCACCGGAACCTAGTTCTACAGTTTACCCTACCATCTTCGGTGCCTATAGACTACTGTAGAATGAGAAATCAATGATGAAAATGTAGTCATTGCTGACCAAGAAATCATCACCAGAACTCAGTTCGACGGATGACGCTTAAATCTTCACCACGCATAGACTACCATAGAATCATAAATCATTAATGAAAACTTAGTCGCTACAGACCTAGAAATCATCACCGAAACCCAGTTCTACGGCTAACACTGAAAGTCTTTAGCATGCATAGACTATTGCAGATTCATAAATCGTTCATGAAAACTTAGTCACTACCAACCTAGAAATCATCACCGGAACCCATTTCTATTATTGATGCTGAAATCTCAAGCACGTATAAACTATTGTAGAATGAGAAATCATTGATGAAATCTAATTTGCTGTTGACCAAGAAATCATCACCGGAACACAATTCTATAACTGTTTTTGAAATCTTCAGCTCCCATAAACTATAGCAAAATCAAAAATCATTGACGAAAACTAAGTGGCTACTGATACAGAAATCATCATCGGAACCCAGCTCCACGTTTGACGTAGAAATCTTCAGCATGCCTAGACTACTACAGAATCATAAATAATTGATGAAAACTTAGTCCTTGCCCGCCAAAAAATCATCACCAAAACCCAGTTCTATGGCTGACGTTGAAATCTTAATGTGCATAGACTACACGAGAACCAAAAATCATTAACGAAAACTTAGTCGTTGCAAACCTAGAAATCATCACCGAAACCCAGTTCTACGTCTGACGTAGAAATCTTCAGCGTGCCTAGACTACTGCAAAATCATAAATGATTGACAAAAACTTAGTCCTTGCCAGCCAAAAAATCATCAGTAGAACCCAGTTCTATGGCTGACGCTGAAATCTTAAGTGCGTATAGACTACATGAGAACCATAAATCATTAACAAAAACTTAGTCGCTGCACACCTAGAAATCATCACCGGAACCTAGTTCTATGGTTGACCCTCTTATATTCGGTGCCCATAGATTATTGTAGAATCAGAAATAATTGATGAAAAATTAGTCACTAGCAACTCAAAAATCATCAATAGAACCCAATTCTATGGTTGATGCTGATATCTTTAGTGTGCATATAGACTACTGCAAAATCAGAAATCATTGACAAAAACTTAGTAGCTACAAACGCAAAAATCATCATTGGAACCCAATTCTACGGCTGATGCTGAAATCTTCAACGCGCATTGACTTTTGGAGAATCAAAAATCATTGATGAAAAATTAGTCACTGCATACCCAGAAATCATCACCGGAACCCAATTCCACGGCCGACGCTGAAATCTTGAGCTCCCATAGACTACTGTAGAGTCATAAATCATTAATGAAAACTTAGTCGCTACATACCTAGAAATCATTACTGGAACCCATTCCAACTCTGAGGCTGAAATCTTCAGCTTGCATAGACCAACAAAATCAGAAATCAATGATGAAAATGTAGTCAATCATCAACAGAACTCAATTTGATGGCTAACGCTCAAATCTTTAGCGCGCATACGTTACCATAGAATCATAAATAATTATTGAAAAATTAGTAGCTACAGACCCAGAAATCATCACCAAAACCCAATTTTACGACTAACATTGAAGTCTTCAGCGTGCATAGACTACTATTGAATCAGAAATCATTGATGAAAACTTAGTCGCTACCGACCTATAAATCATAATCGGAACCCAGTTCTATTATTGACGCTGAAATCTTAAGCACGCATAAACTAGTGCACAATTAGAAATCATTGATGAAATCTAGTTCACTGTTGACCAAGAAATCATCATTAGAACATAGTTCTATAGCCGTTTTTTGAAATCTTCAGCTCCCATAGATTACTGTAGAATCAGAAATCATTGACGAAAACTGAGTTGCTACCAATGCAGAAATCATCACTGGAACTCAGTTCTACAACTCACGCTGAAATCTTCAACTCCCATAGACTACTAGAGAGTCATCAATCATTAACAAAAACTTAGTCGCTGCATATCTAAAAATCATTACTGGAACCCATTCCAACTCTGACGCTTGAATCTTTAGCATGCATAGACTACTGTAGAATCAGAAATCAATGACGAAAATGTAGTCGTTGCTGACCAAGAAATCATCACCAGAACTCAGTTTGACGGATGACGCTCAAATCTTCAAGGCACATAGACTACCATAGAATCATAAATCATTAACGAAAACTTAGTCGCTGCAGACCCAAAAATCATGCATAGACTACTATAGAATCGGAAATCAATGACGAAAATGTAGTCGTTGCTGACCAAGAAATCATCACCAGAACTCAGTTTGACGGATGACGCTCAAATCTTCAGGGCACATAGACTACCATAGAATCATAAATCATTAACGAAAACTTAGTCGCTGCAAACCCAAAAATCATGCATAGACTACTATAGAATCAGAAATCAATGACGAAAATGTAGTCGTTGTTGACCAAGAAATCATCACCAGAACTCCGTTTGACGGATGACGCTCAAATCTTCAGGGCACATAAACTACCATAGAATCATAAATCATTAACGAAAACTTAGTCGCTGCAGACCCAAAAATCATCACCAAAATCGATTTCTATAGCTGACACTGAAGTCTTCAGCATGCATAGACTACTGCAAAATCAGAAATTATTGATGAAAACTTCATTGCTGCCGACCTAAAAATCATCACTAGAACCCATTTCTACTACTGACGCTGAAATCTTAAGCACGCATAAACTATTGCAGAATCAGAAATCATTGACGATATCTAGTTCGCTATTAACCAAGAAATCATCACCAGAACATAGTTCTATAGCTGTTTTAAATCTTCAACTCTCATCGAGTACAGTAGAATAAGAAATTATTGACGAAAACTAAGTGGCTACAAATGCAGAAATCATCACTAGAACCCAGTTCTACGTCTGACGTTGAAATCTTCAACGGGTGTAAACTACTAGAGAGTCATCAATCATTAACAAAAACTTAGTCGCTGCATTCCTAAAAATCATTACTGGAATCCATTCCAACTCTGACGCTTGAATCTTTAACATGCATAGACTACTGTAGAATCAAAAATCAATGACAAAAATGTAGTCGTTGATGACCAAGAAATCATCATCAGAATGCAGTTTGACGGATGACGTTTAAATCTTCAGCGCGCATAGACTACCATAGAATCATAAATCATTAATGAAAACTTAGTCGTGGTAGACCAAAAATCATCACCGAAACCCAGTTCTACGACTGACACTGAAGTCTTCAACATGCATAGACTACTGTAAAATCAGAAATTGTTGATGAAAACTTGTCGTTGCCGACCCAGAAATCATCACCAAAACCCATTTCTACTGCTGACGCTAAAATTTGAAGCACGCATAAACTAATGCAGAATCAGAAACCATTGACGATATCTTGTTCGCTATTGACCAAGAAATCATCACCAGAACACAGTTCTATAGCTATTTTTGAAATCTTCAGCTCCCATTGAGTACAGTAGAATAAGAAATTATTGACGAAAATTGAGTGGCTATCGATGTAGAAATCATCACTAGAACCTAGTTCTACGTTTGACGTTAAAATCTTTAGCGGGTGTAGACTATTGCAGAATCATAAATAATTGATGAAAACTTAGTCCTTCTGGCCAAAAAATCATCACCTAAACCCAGTTCTGTGACTAATGCTGAAATCTTAAGTGCGCATAGACTACACGAGAACTAGAAATCATTAACAAAAACTTAGTCGCTACACACCTAGAAATCATTACTGGAACCCAGTTCTACGGTTGACCCTGCCATCTTCGGTGCCTATAGACTATTGTAGAATAAAAAATAATTGATGAAAATTAGTCACCAGCAGCTCAAAAATCATCAACAGAACCTAATTCTATGGCTGACATGGAAATTGTCAATGACTACAGCAAAATCAGAAATCATAGACAAAAACTTAGTAGCTGCTAATGCAAAAATCATCATTGGAACCCAGTTCCATGGCTGATGCTGAAATCTTAAACGCGTATAAACTATTGGAGAATTAGAAATCTTTGATGAAAAATTAGTCGTTGTATACCCAGAAATCATCATCAGAACCCGGTTCCACGGCTAACGCTGAAATCTTCAGTTCCCATCAACTACAACAGAGTCATAAATTATTAATAAAAACTTAGTCGTTGCATACCTAGAAATCGTTACTGGAACCCCTTCCAACTTTGACGCTGAAATCTTCAGCGTGCATAGACTATTGTAGAATTAGAAATCAATAATGAAAATGCAGTCGTTGATGACCAAGAAAACATCACTAGAACTCAGTTCAACGGCTGGCGGTGAAATCTTCTGCGCGCATAGACTACCATAGAATCATATATCATTAACGAAAACTTAGTCGCTGCAGACCCAGAAATCATCACCTAAACCCAGTTCTACGGCTGACACTAAAGTCTTCAGCGTGCATAAACTACTATAGAATCAGAAATCATTGATGAAAACCTAGTCACTATCGACCCATAAATCATCAGCGGAACCCATTTCTACTGCTGATGCAGAAATCTGAAGCGCGTATAAAGTACTGCAAAATTAGAAATCATCGACGAAATCTAGTTTGTTGTTGACCAAGAAATCATCACCGAAACACAGTTCTATAACTGTTTTTGAAATCTTCAGCTCGTATGGACTATAGCAGAATCAGAAATCATTGATGACAACTGAGTGGCTACCGATGCAGAAATCATCACCGGAACCCAGTTCTATGACTGACATTGAAATCTGCAACATGCATAGACTACTACAGAATCATAAATGATTGATGAAAACTTAGTCCTTGTCGGCCAAAAAATCATCACCAAAACCCAGTTTTATGGCTGACGCTGAAATCTTAAGTGCATATAGACTACATGATAACCAAAAATCATTAAGGAAAACTTAGTCACTGCACACCTAGAAATCATCATCGAAACCCAGTTCTACACTTGACCCTGCCATCTTCGGTGCCCATAGAGTATTGCAGGATTAGAAATAATTGATGAAAAATTAGTCACCGGTGGCTCAAAAATCATTAACAAAACCCAATTCTACAGCTAATGCTAAATCGTTAGTATGCATAGACTATTGCAGAATCAGAAATCGTTAACAAAAACTTAGCAGCTGCCAATGCAAAAATGATCATCGGAACCCAGTTCTATAGCTGATGCTGAAATCTTTAGAGCAGATAGACTACAGCAGAATCAGAAAGCACTGATGAAAACTTAGTCGTTGCAAACCCAGAAATCATCAGCAGAACCTAATTCTACGACTGACTTAGAAATCTTCAACCTGCATAGTGCAGAATCAGAAATCATTGATGAAAACTTAGTCGCTGCATACCCAGAAATCATCATTGAAACCCAATTTTATGGCTGACCTTAAAATCTTCGGTGCCCATAGACTATTGCAAAATCAAAAGTTATTGACGAAAAATTAATCGTTGGTGACCTAGAAGTCCTCACCGAAACCCAGTGCTATGGCTGACACTCAAATCTTCAACGTGCATAGACTACTGTAAAATCAGAAATCAATGGGGAAAACTTAGTCATTGTGGACTCAGAAATCGTCACTTAAATCTAGTTCCACGGCTGACGTTGGATTTTTCAACATGCATAGACCACCTGAGAATCATAAATCATTAACAAAAGCTTAGTTGCTTCATCCCAGAAATCATTATTGAAACCCAATTCCAATTCTGACATTGAAATCTTTAGCACCCATAGTCTACAGCAGAATCAAAAATCAGTGACGACACCTGAGACGCTCTCGACCAAGAAATCATCGCGAGAACTCAATTCTATAGTTGTCCTTGAAATATTTAGATCCCATAGACTACAGCAAAATCAGAAATCATTGATGAAAACTAAGTGGTTACTGATGTAGAAATCATCATCGGAACCCCGTTCTATGGGTGACGCTAAAGTCTTCAGCGTGTATAGGCTACCATAGAATCAGAATTCATTGACAAAAACTTAGTCACTACACACCCAAAAATGATCACCAATACCAAGTTCTATGGCTTACCCTGCAATCTTCGGTGCCCATAGACTATTGTAGAATTAGAAGTCATTAAGGAAAAATTAGTCGTTGGCGGCCCAAAAATCCTCACCAGAACCCAGTTCTACAACTAAGGCTAAAATCTTCAACGTGCATAGACTACTGCAGAATTAGAAATCAATGATGAAAACTTAGTCGCTGCGGACCCAAAAATCATCAATGGAACCCAGTTCTAGGACTGATGCTAAAATCTTCAGTGCGTATAGACTACTTTAGAATCATAAATCATTGACAAAAACATAGACGTTGAATTACCAGAAATCATTATTGGAATCTAGTTCCATGGCTAACGCTGGATTCTTTAGCACACATAGACTACCCAAGAATCATAAATCATAAATCATTAATGAAAACTTAGTTGCTACATACCTATAAATCATTACCAGAACCCATTTCCAACTCTAACGCTGAAATCTTCAGCACCCATAGACTACTGCAGAATCAGAAATCATTGACGACACTTGAGATGCTCTTGACCAAGAAATCATCTCGAGAACCCCGTTCTACGGCTGTCCTTGAAATCTTCACCTCCCATAGATTATAGCAGAATCATAAATCATTGATGAAAACTAAGTGGCTACCGACCTAGAAATCATAACCAGAACCTAGTTCTACGGCTGACGCTGAAATCTTCAACGCTTATAAACTACTATAGAATCAGAAATCATTGACAAGATCTGAGTCCCTCGCGACCAAGAAATCATCACTATAACCTAGTTCTACAATTGTCCTTGAAATCGTCAGCTCTCATAAACAACAGCAGAATCACAAATCATTAATGAAAACTGAGTTGCTACCGACATAGAAATCATCACCAGAACCCAATTCTATAGATGATGCTAAAGTCTTCAGCGTGTATAGACTACTATAGAATCAAAATCATTAAGGACAACTTTGTCGCTTCTGACACAGAAATCATCACTGGAACCTAGTTCTACAGCTGATGCTGAAATCTTATGCGTACATAGACTACTACACAATCAAAAATCGTTGACGAAATGTGCATCTCTCTCGCTAAGAAATCATCACTAGAACATAGTTATATGGTTGTCTTTGAAATCTTGAGCTCCCATAGACTATAGTAGATGACATGACTAAAAGATTGATGTCTTCTCCCAAGTGCAGGAGTGTCGAAGTAATAAATAACCCGGCAAGACCGGGGTCGAACCACAAGGAGGTTAATTGTACAAATTATAGACAAAAATTATAAGCAACAATAATAGCAACAATAACAACAACAATAACAACAACAACAATAGTAATAATAATAATAACAATAATA
>NW_011501649.1:19617-36471 GCF_000495115.2 Populus euphratica
ATTTAAAATGAATATTTACCACAAATTAAAGGTATCTTATATTATTAGATATATTATTATAAAACATGTTTTAGTTAAGGAGTCATTGATACTTCAAGTGTAAAATGATGATATAAAACCTTGATAAAAATATACTTTTAAGTATCAATCAATGGACACACAACTTGTTGAAGCATGTAATTCATTTCATGTTATTTTAGGACGTCCATTTCTTGCAACTTTTAATGCATTGATTAATTGTAGGAATGAACTGATGAAGCTATCTTTTGGAAACATGACATTGGAGATGAAAATTTTCAACATTTACAAGCAACCTGAAGATGATAATGATTTACAAGAAGTGGACTTTACTAAAAAATTAGTTCATGATCAATTTCAAACCACTTCCAGTGAAACTGAGATTGATGAATCTGATGATTTGTAAATGGTTTATTTTTAGGAAGAATCAAAGGCAAGTAATTGGAGACCACAAATTGAGGAATTACAACCACGATCAATTAAGTTCATGCCTTCAACTGTTCAACAACCCAAACCTGATTTGAAGTCATTACCATTCAATCTCAAATACTCATTTTTAGGAGAAAATGAAACTTGTTCGGTAATAATTGACACGACCAAAAGATTGATGTCTTCTCCCAAGTGTAGGAGTGTCGAAGTAATAAATAACTTGGCAAGACCAGGGTCGAAATACAACGAGGTTAATTGTATAAATTATAAATAATAATTATAAACAACAACAATAGTAACAACAACAACAACAACAACAATAATAATAGTAATAGTAGTAGTAGTAATAATAATAGTAATACTAACAATAATAATAATAATAATAATAATAATAATAATAAAGAAGTTGATGAGAACTTGGAGATGGAAGATCAATGCAAGGATTAGACAATGATAACAACAAATATCAAGGTTAGAGGATCCACTAATGGTATATCAAACAAGTATAGTATAAAATTTTATTATTCAAATGGAAACCACACACAAAAGCGATTCCAATCAGATTATAAATTGTTAACATGATTACATTAGTCATCTTATTCGAATAATGCTAATACTTGTAAATGTTATCAGACATGTATGATTATAACTTATTTTAACAACAAATCAAGTTCCTTTCATAGCTCAAGTGTCGGTTATACCATACAGTATGGGCTATAAAAGTGCCAAGTATTTGTTGTACCAAGTGTGATATAACATAAATCTAGATTAACCATTAAACAAGTAAAGTATTAAAAGTGAACAAGATAACAAATACAAAACATGTTAGTATAAAACATTAAGGTCCATGTTGAGTTTACACTATACTTATTCTTATACCATTAGTGTAACTAACCTTTTCACCTTGATATAATAAACTTAACTAAAAATAATGAAAGAAAGAAAAATAAAAAAAATAAAAACATAAATAAGATAAAAGTTAACTAAGGAAAGGAAATGAAAGGCATAGACTTTATATCAATACAAAGAGAGAAAGCAAGAGCATGATCTTGATTTAGAAACCAAGATACCTAAATTCATGGCAAATGCCTCCTTTTATAGGCTAAAATTAGAAACTATTGATTTGATGACTAATTGATGACTGGGTGTCCAACTCTTAACTTGGTGACAATCCTTATCTTCTCTTCTATGCCCAAAACTTCATTGATAATGTTAGAATTGGAAACACTTGGAAACATGAAAGTTGTAGGAAATTGTCTCTACTTTCTAGGAAAAAAAAATGGAGGTCATTTAGACTTCTAGAACTCCAAATATGGGTCAACCACTAAATAATATTTAGGCTACAAGACAGATTCAGACTTCTTAACCAAACATAATGAATGAAAGAAAAAAAATAAGAACATAAATAAGATAAAAGTTAACTAAGTAAAGGAAAGGAAATGAAAGGCATAAACTTGATATTGATGAAAGCAAAATATAAGCAATACAAAGAGAGAAAGCAAGGCCATGATCTTGATCTGGAAACCAAGATGCCTAAATGCATGGCAAATACCTCCTTTTATAGGCCAAAATTAGGAACTATTCATTTGATGACTAATTGATGAGTGGGTGGCCAACTCTTGACTTGGTGACAATCCTTATGTTCTCTTGTGTACCTAAAATTTCATTGATAACGTCATAATTAGAACCACTTGAAAACATGAAAGTTGTAGAAAATTCTCTTAGATTTCTAGAAAAAAAACTAAAGGTCATTTGGACTTCTAAAACTCTAGATATAGGCCAAATACTAAATAGTATTTAGACCGCAACATAAATTTGAACTTCTTTGTTGTTGCTCCAATTTGGACTTGAAAATGGACTTTTTAGATCTTGGGCTCCATATGAAAGTTGTAGGCCTATGTCTTACCTTTCCATCCATATAAAGTAGACCTAAATCTAAGATCAACCTAAATTTGAGATCTACAGCTCCAGATATGACCCAATTACCGAACAGTATTCTGGTATGGACTACACCGACATCTCTTTTCTAAGTTTGGCCATCTCTTTGTCCTTTCAATTTCAATTCTTAAATTTATCAATCAATCCTTTCATTTATGTGATAGGCTTGCATTTAAAATGAATATTTACCACAAATTAAAGGTATCTTATATTATTAGATATGTTATTATAAAACATGCTTTAGTTAAGCAGTTATTGATACTTTAAGTGCAAAATGATGATATATAACCTTGATAAAAATGCATTTTTAAGTACTAATCACCTGTCAAATTCTGATGGTAGAAATGGCATTTCATCTAGATAAGATCTTGAGGGCTATCCACCACGTCCACTAGCAGCACTACTCAGTATTTTAAACATATCTCAAGTTGTAGTGCTCTAAATTCTTTGAAATTTGGTGGATGGAAGGAAAAGATAATTTTTAACAACTTTTATGAAGAACACTTTGCCAAATTTGGATTGCATCAATTTCAATTCATCCAGCTAAAATGCTTAAGTGTTGTTGTCCACCAAGTCCACTAAATCAATAGGTGGCCACTACATCAATTATCAATTAGCAAATGAATAGTTCTGAATTTTAACCTATAAAAGGAGGCATTTGGCATTCATTTAAGCATCTTGTTTTTCATATCAAGATCATGTTCTTGCTCTCTCTCTTTATATTCTTGTAATGCTTAAGTTTTGCTTTCATTAATCTTTTGTTCATGGTTTCTATTTCCTTTACTATACTTAGTTAATTTATATCATGTTTATGTTCTTCTATTGTTTATTTAAGTTTTTCCTCTTTATAATATCTAGCTAAGTTAATTATATCAAGGTGAAAAGGTTTCACTAATGGTATTAGGATAAGTATAATATAAACTCAATATAGATTTCAATGCTTATATCCTAAACAACTTGATATTAACATGTCGTATTATTTTTATCTTATTAATTCTTAATACCTTGCTTTGTTAAATGGTTAATCTAGATTTGTGTTGTATAACACTTGGTACATCAAATACTTGATCCTTCATGGTCTTCGGCCGACATCGTTATTATGAGAGGAACTTAATTTGTTCTCAACATAAGTTAGCATCATGAATACTTGATAAAATTTATAAGTATGGTGTTACATAAATAAGAAGATTAATATAATCATGTTGATAATTTATAAAGAGTTTATATTTTACTTATCTTTTTTTTTTTTTTTTTTTGGTAAGTTGACGTATATATTAAAGGAAAACGATACAAAGATTATAAGGGGCATACCCCAGATTTACAATGAGAACAGAAACGTAAAACAACAGATGGCTACATGCTAGCCACCGAACTGAAAACTCAAGACCTAACTTGATTCGTTAGGGAAACCAATACAACCAGCTAAATATCAAATGAAGAATCTATGTTATTAACCCTCCATGCTCGTTGGATTCTTTTATTTTCATCTGTTGGTAGAACGTTCCTCATCAAATCAAGCTTATCACGGATGATACATTCGATTTGATGAAAGACCAAATTCTGAGTTCTAGATATTCCAGCAAAGGTCCGTGCATTCCTTGCCAGATATGATACACTGTAGCTGCAAAACTGAGTTTACGAGAAAAATTGACGAAACTTTTGCCATGCCAAGTGACAGTGGCCCATCGAATCCATTCATCCCATCCTTTTGTCATTCTTGGAATGTTGCATCTGTCACAAACATCCCACCAGATCGCTTTAGTATAGGAGCATTCAAAGAACAAGTGGTTGTGATCTTCGTAGTTGCGGAGACAGAGTGAGCATCTATTGGGACCATGTATACCAAATCGATGAAGTCTATCTTGAGTTGTGAGTTTCTGTTGGACAGCCACCCATAGAAGAAACGAATGTCTTGGAACAGCATTCTTGAACCACACAATGTCATGCCATTCGACCATCGTATGATGAAATCTTAGTTGTTCCCAAGCTATTTTGATCGAGAATCTGTGATTTGGTGAATCCAGCCAAACAATCTCATCATTTTGCCCTATCATAGGATTAGAATTGGAAGGAATAGCTTCTACAATGGGGTGCCATCCAATAGCGTGAGTGGTAGGAATTTTCCATTCTGAGTTATGAATCAGCATATTCACCTTCGCGTTCTTTTCCATACCTGAATCATAGATGAATCTGTCGCCGTAAGAATCTGCGAGCGGGCTGTGAGGATGCCAATTGTCAAACCATAGAGAAGTTGTCCTGCCATCCCCTATGATGTACTTCATCTTCGGCCATGCTAAGGATCTGAGCTTTAGAATCTTTCTCCATGCCCAAGAGCAATTCTGTGGCGTCTTGATTGTCCAGAAATTCCTACCTCGCAACAGATTACATCTGATCCAAGTAGACCAGATTGAGCCATCTGAGTCATTGCACAGGTTCCAAATGTGTTTCAACAAAGCAATCTTGTTCCATTCTGTTATCCTCTTTATTCCTAGCCCCCCCTCCTTTTTTGGAAGACATACCTGATCCCAAGCCACTTTAGCCCCAGTAGTTCTCATATCTGAACCTGACCAAAGAAAGGATCTCATAATTTGCTCCACACTTTTTATGACTTGCCCAGGTAAGAGGAAGAGAGATGCCCAATAGACTTGGATGGAAAATAAAACTGAATTAATCAGTTGTACTCGTCCTGCATACGAGAGTGTTCTACAAGTCCAATGTCGAACTTTAGAGGTGATTCGATCCACGAGACCCTTACAATAAACAGCCTTTAGTCTGGACGAGATAAGAGGCACTCCCAAATATTTCATAGGGAGCTCCCCCTCTGCAAACCCAAGAACATGAATAATCTCTTCCCTCTCAGCATTTAACACACCGCTTAAGAAGATGTCACTTTTATTTGGATTTGGATACAGACCTGATAGATCTTGAAACTTTGTGAGCACAGTTTTGATCATACGAATTGAGTTTACATCTCCTTTGCTAAAAATCATCAAGTCGTCAGCAAAACAAAGATGAGAAATGTTGTCCTTCTTGCATCTCCAGTGGAACTTGAAGTTTTGGTTGGCACTCATCTTGCAGAATAGCCCCGAAAGGATTTCCATACATAGGACAAACAAATATGGAGAAAGTGGATCCCCTTGTCGAAGCCCTCTCCCCCCTTGAAAATAACCTGCAAGCTCACCATTGACGTTGATAGAGAATTGACATGATGTAACACAAACCATAATCCAATCAATGACTGTTCTAGGGAATCCCATTTTTCTTACCATAGCGTCAACGAAATCCCACCGAACCGAGTCATAAGCCTTCATCAGATCTACTTTCATAGCACAACGGGCAGGTCCCGTAGATTTATGATAGCCTTTCATTAGTTCCTGAGACAAAAGAATGTTGTCGCTGATTCTCCGTCCAGAGATAAAAGCAGTCTGATACGGACCTACTAAGGATGGCAAAACAGCTGTGATTCTCCCAGCTAGAATCTTAGCGATGCATTTGTACACGGTATTGCAGCAAGATATAGGACGAAATTTATATTTTACTTATCTCTAATACAATTAGTGTATCCTCTAACCTTGACAAATTATCCGTACCTTGACAACAGATCCTTCGTAGTTACGGATCATTTGTAAAGATTGATAATAGATTTGACAACTGATATCACACCAATTGACGACTACTTTCTACATGAATCTTTACTTTCTGTTTCTCTAATGCCTTGGTTTGCTCATATTGTCAATTTTCTTGTTTTAGGACAATTACCAACTCATTGGAGTACCCAAGATAAAAGAAAGTTCTTAAATGAAGTGAAGAACTTTTATTACGATGACCCATATTTATTCAAATATTTCAAAGATGTATTCCCGACAATGAGGAAAGTAGTGTTATTAAATTTTATCATTCTAAGGCATGTAGGGGACATTTCTCATCAAGAAAGACAATTGCAAAAATCTTACAAAGTGAATTTTACTAGCCCACTATGTTCAAGGACTCACGTGCATTCTACAAGACTTGTGAAAAATATCAAAAATTGGGATCCATTTCAAAACATCACATGATGCCTTTAAATCCTATTCTTGTCATTGAGATCTTTGACTATTGGGGTATAGATTTCATGGGTCCATTTCCTCCATCATTTGGCTTCGTGTACATATTAGTTGCAATAGATTATGTTTCAAAATAGATAGAGGCAATTCCAAGTCAAAACAATGATCACAAAACAGTGATAAATTTTTTGAAAGAAAATATTTTGAGTCAATTTGGAATCCTTCGAGCCATGCTAAGTGATGGTGGAACACATTTCTGCAACAAGCCGTTTGAGTCTTTAATGAAGAAATATGGAATCACACACAAAGTTGCCACCCCTTATCACCCTCAAACAGGTAGACAAGTAAAGCTTGCTAATAGGGAGATTAAACACATTTTGGAGAAAATAGTGAACCCTAAAAGGAAAGATTGGTCTTTAAGGCTTAATGATGCACTTTGAGCTTATCAAACTGCTTACAAAACATCATTAGATATGTCACCTTATAGACTACTCTATGGAAAACCTTGTCACTTGCATGTGGAACTTGAACATAAAGCTTATTAGGCTATTAAAGCTTTCAATTCAAATCTTGATGATGCTATCAACTATGAAAATTACAAATAAATGAGCTTGAGGAAATAAGAAATGGTGCATATAAAAATTCAAGAATTCATAATGCAAGAATCAAAGAGTTTCATGACAAGAAAATACTGAGAAAAACATTCAATGTTGGTAAAAAAGTCTTGCTTTATAATTCTCGACTGCATTTATTTTTTGGAAAACTAAGATCAAATGGAGTGGTCCTTTTATTGTGAAACATGTGTATCTATATGGGGCCTGTGATATCGAGAATCCAAAGAATGACAATGTTTTCAAGGTAAATGGACATTGTTTGAAAGTTTACTTTGATAATTTTTCAATTGAAAATGACTCCATTGAATTAGGTGATCCTATATATAAAGATTGATTGTTTTTCCTCACATTGTTTTTGTGTTTTTTTTTTATTGATTTTTGCTAGTTTCTCTCACCCCGATCAAATGGTGAACAATGGTACTTCATGACTTAAGTCGGTTCTTTTAGTTTTCCATAATAACTGATATCTGTGTATATATTTGTTCAATTATTTAAATCTCTCTTTCAATTCTCATTTGTAAATGGACACTAATCTTGAAAAATTAAAAAAATATTTTCCTGTTCTGCCTCAGAATGCAATTACAAAAATTTACCTTGCTAGATGTGCAAGATTAAGGTTGGTAATGAATCATGGAATTCCTGAAGATATTCACTAGTTGATTGAAGCAAAGGTCCGATTATTAGGTTAGTCCTTTAATTCCTTCATTTCACACATGACTGGAACAGGTAAAAGCAATTTTGCAAAGAAACGTCATGCAAAACGACTAAAAGTCTGTTATTGATATGCCAGATGGACTTATAATGCATAATATCGTTCTTTAGGAATGATATCTATAAACCGTGAAGATAAAATATAATTCATTAAGGATGGCCTCAGTAAGGAGTCTTTAGATAATCTTCTATTAACTCTTGAGACGCATCCTAGTAGAGATGTGCATCGTGAAATTCATGATTTATGGCCCCGTTTTCATAAAGAACATGATCAACTTAGTCTTGTTTGCTAGTTTTTAAGAAAATTAGATGGGAAGCCTCTCCCCGATCCATAGATGGAATTTAAGCCATTCTTGGACGTAAAAACAAAGGAAGATGTGAGCCACAATCACAACTACCTGTACATACACATGCTTTTTCAAAAATAAATAAATAAATAGAGAGAGTGTGTGGAAATGGCAAGTTCCTAAGGTCATCATATAAGAAATATTTGTGTTTTTGGTGTATCTAGTCCTGGGAAAGAAAATCATTTAGTGGATTTAGTTTTTAGAATCAGCAAATCATCTTGGTCAGGTGTTAGCTGAGAGAAAGATTCATTTAGTGTATGGGGGATGCAGTCTTGGGTTAATGGGAGATGTGTCCAAAGAAGTCCGAGTCTATCCTACAGCCCGCGCACTATTTAGTGTTTAGCCCATATATAGAGTTCTAGAAGTCCAAATGACCTCCAATTTTTTTTTTCTAGAAAGCTGAGATAATTTTCTACAACTTTCATGTTTCAAGTGGTTCCAGTTCTAACGTTATCAATGATATTTTAGGTAGACAAGAGAAGATAAAGATTGTCACCAAGTCAAGTGTCGGTCACCCACTCATCAATTAGTCATCAAATCAATAGTTTCTAATTTTGGCCTAAAAAGGAGGCATTTGCCATGCATTTAGGCATCTTGGTTTCCAAATCAAGATCATGTTGTTGCTTTCATAGCCCAGCCGTATGGTATAACCAACTCCTGTGGTATGAAAGGAACTTGATTTATTGTTAACATAAGTTATAATCATGAATGCCTAACAATATTTACTAGTATTAGCATTATTCAAATAAGATAACTAATGTAATCATGTTAATAATTTATAATCTGATTGGAACCTCTTTTGTGTGTGGTTTCCATTTGAATAATAAGAGTTTATACCAGACTTGTTTGAAATACTATTAATGGATCCTCTAACCTTGACATTTGTTGTTATCATCGTTTAATTCTTACATTGATCTTCCATCTCAAAGTTCTCATTAACAACTTCTTTTTCTTCTATTATTATTATTATTATTATGGTTATTGTTAGTGTTGTTTTATTGTTATTTATAATTTATACAATTAACTTCCCTATGGTTTGACCTCGATCTTGTCGAGTTATTTATTACTTTGACACTCGTGCACTTGAGAAAAGCCATCAATCTTTTGGTCATGTCAACTAATGCAAAATCAGAAATCATTGACAAAAACTTAGTTGCTCTCAACCAAGAAATCATCACTGGAACACAGTTCTATGGTTGTCCTTGAAATCGTTAGCTCCCATAGACTACGGCAGAATTAGAAAGCATTGACGAAAACTTAGTCGCTATTGATGCATAAATCATCAACGGAACCCAGTTCTATGGCTGATAATGAAAACTTCACCGTGCATAGACTATTGCAAAATCATAAATCATTAACGAAAACTTAGTCGCTGCATACCCAAAAATCATCAACGGAACCCGGTTCTATGGTTAATACTGAAAACATCACCGTGCATAGACTATTGCAGAATCATAAATCATTAACGAAAACTTAATCCCTGCATACCCAGAAATCATCACTGGAACCTAATTCCACAACTAACACTAGAATCTTCAGCTCGTATTGATTACTGAAAAATCATAAATCATTAATAAGAACATAATCGCTGCATACATAGAAATCATCACCGGAACCCAGTTCCATGGTTGGCACTGAAATCTTCAGCGCCCGTAGATTACTATAGAATTAGAAATCATTGACAACATCTGAGATGCTCTCGACCAAGAAATCATCACTAGAACCCAGTTCGACGGCTGACGCTGAAATCTTAAGCGCGCATAAACTACTACAGAATTAAAAATCATTGATGAAAACTTAGTCGCTCTCGACCAAGAAATCAACATTGGAACCCAGTTCTATGGCTATCCTTGAAGTCATTAGCTCCCATAGACTACAGCAGAATCATAAATCATTAATGAAAACTGAGTCGTTACTGATGTACAAATCATCACCAGAACCCATGTCTATAGCTGAAGCTAAAATCTTCAACACGCATACACTACTACAGATCAGAAAACATTGACGAAAACTTAGTCGCTGTCGACCCAAAAATCATCATCGGAACCCGGTTCTATGGCTGATGGTGAAATCTTAAGGGTGCATAGACTACTAGAGAATCATAAATCATTGATGAAAAATTAGTCGTTGCATACCAAGAAATCATCACCGAAACCCAGTTCCACAGCCGACACTGAAAACTTCAGCGCCCAAAGACTACTGGAGAATAAAAAATCATCAACGAAATCTGAGTCGCTCTCAACCATGAAATCATCACTGAAACCCATGTCTATGGCTGATGTTGAAATCTTCAGGGTGCATAGACTACTGTAGAATCATAAATCATTGACGAAAACTTAGTCGCTGCCAACCCAAAAATCATAACCAGAACCCAGTTCTGCGGCTGATGCTGAAATCTTAAGGGCACATAGACAACTAGAGAATCAAAAATCATTGATGAAAAATTACTCGCTGTATACCTAGAAATCATCACTGGAACCCAATTCCACGGCTGACACTGAAATCTTCAGCACCCATAGACTACTGCAGAATCAGAAATCCTTACCGTCATCTAAGTCGCTCTCGACCAAGAAATCATCACCAGAACCCATTTCTATAGCTGTCCTTGAAATCTTCAGCTCTCATAGACTATAGCAAAATTAGAAATCATTGATGAAAACTGAGTTACTACCGATGAGGAAATCACCACTAGAACCTAGTGACACGACTAAAAGATTGATGTCTTCTCCCAAGTGCAGGAGTGTCGAAGTAATAAATAACCCGGTAAGACCGGGGTCGAACCACAGGGAGGTTAATTGTTTAAATTATAAATGACAATAATACAACAACAATAACAATAACAACAACAACAACAATAATAATAATAACAACAACAACAATAATAATAATAATAATAATAATAATAATAATAATAATAATAATACTAGTAGTAGTAGTAGTAGTACTAGTAGTAGTAGTAGTACTAATAATAATAATAATAAAGAAAAAGAAGAAGAACAAGAACAAGATGATGAGAACTTTGAGATGAAATATTAACATAAAGATTTAACAACAGTAACAATAAATGTCAAGGTTAGAGGATCCACTAATGGTATGTCAAACAAGTATAGTATAAACTCTTATTAGTCAATTGGAAACCACACACAAAGGAGGTTCCAATCAGATTATAGATTGTTAACATGATTACATTAGTCATCTTAGACCTAAATCTGAGATCTATAGCTCCAGATATGACCCAATTACCGAATAGTGTTCCGGTTTGGATTGCATCGACATCTCTTTTCTAAGTTTGGTCATCTCTTTATCCTTTCAATTTCAGTTCTTAAATTCATCAATCAATCCTTTCATTTATGTGATAGGCCTGCATTTAAAATGAACATTTACCACAAATTAAAGGTATCTTATATTATTAGATATATTATTATAAAACATGCTTTAGTTAAGGAGTTATTGATACTTCAAGTGCAAAATGATGATATAAAACCTTGATAAAAATGCACTTTTAAGTACTAATCACCTAGTTCTATGACTGACGCTGAAGTCTTCAATGTGCATAGACTACTGCAGAATCATAAATCATTGAGGAAAACTTAGTCGCTGCCCGCCCAGAAATCATCATCGGAATCCAGTTTTATGGCTGATGCTGGAATATTAAGTACGCTTAGACTATTATAGAATTAGAAATCATTAACGAATTCCGAGTCACTCTCGAATAAGAGATCATCACCAGAACCCAGTTCTATGGCTATCATAGAAATCTTCAACTACCATAGACTATAGCATAATCAAAAATCATTTATAAAAATTGAGTTGCTACCGATGTAGAAATGATCATCGGAACCTGGTTCTACGATATACGCTGAAATATTAAGCACATATAGACTACTATAGAATCATAAATCAATGATAAAAAATTAGTCGATGCCTACCCATAAATCATCATCACAACCCAATTCCATGGCTGATGCTGAAATCTTCAACACCAGTAAACTATTGCAGAATTAAAAATCATTGATGAAATCTGAGTCGCTCTCGACCAAGAAATCATCATCAAAACCTAACTTTATGGTTGTCCTTGAAAACTTCAGCTCTCATAGACTATAGCAGAATTAGAAAGCATTGGCAAAAACTTAGTCGTTGCCCACCTATAAATCATCACTAGAACCCAGTTTGATGGCTGACACTGAAATCTTAAGTGCGCATAGTGTACTGTAGAGTTAGAAATCATTGCCAAAAACTTAGTCGCTATTGACCAGGAAATCATCATCGGAACCCAATTCTATTATTGTCCTTGAAATCATCAATGTGCATAGACTACTACAGAATCATAAATCATTAACGAAAACTTAGTTGCTGCATACCCATAAACTTAGTCAATGATATTTTGGGCAGACAAGAGAAGATAAAGATTGTCATGAAGTCAAGAGTTGACCACCCACTCATCAATTAGTCATCAAATCAATAGTTCCTAATTTTGGCCTAGAAAAGGAGGCATTTTCCATGTATTTAGGGATCTTGGTCGCCAAATCAAGATCATGCTCTTGCTTTTTCTCTTTCTATTGCTTATGTTTTGTTTTCATTAATATCAAGTTTATGCCTTTAATTTCCTTCCAATTACTTGGTTAACTTTTATCTTATTTATGTTCTTATTTTGTTTATTTATTTTTCTTTCTTTCATTATCTTTAGTTAAGTTTATTACGTCAAGGTGAAAAGGTTACACTAATGGTGTAAGAATAAGTATAGTGTAAACTTGACATGAACTTTAATGTTTGATACTAACATGTTTTGTATTTGTTATCTTGTTCACTCTTTAATACTTTGCTTGGTAAATAACTAATCTAGATTTATGTTTGTTAAATGACTAATCTCTTTGCTTGTTAAATGACTAATCTAGATTTATGTTGTATAACACTTGGTACATCAAATGCTTGGCACTTTCATAGCACAAACTGTATGGTATAACCGATACCTGTGTTATGAAAGGAACTTGATTTGTTGTTAACGTAAGTTATAATTATGAATGCCTGACAATATTTACAAGTATTAGCATTAATCGAATAAGATAACTAATGTAATCATGTTAACAATTTATAATCTGATTGGAAACTCCTTTGTGTGTGGTTTCCAATTGAATAAAAAGAGTTTATACTGTAAGTGGATCCTGTAATGTTGACATTTATTATTATCATTGTTTAATCCTTAGATTGATCTTCCATCTCAAAATTATTATCAACTTCTTCTTCTTCTTCTTCTTCTACTACTACTACTACTATTAATATTATTATTACTATTCTTGTTATTTTTATTGTTGTTGTTGTTGTATTATTATTATCTATAATTTGTACAATTAACCTTCCTATGGTTCGACTCTAGTCCTGCTAGGTTATTTATTACTTCGACGCTCCTACACTTAGGAGAAGACATCAATCTTTTGGTCGTATCAAGTTTTTGGCGCCGTTGTTGGGGAGGTATGTTCTTGTACAAATTATAGTTTTTATTTTATTTTCTCTTTTCACTTTTATTGTATGTAACGTTGTTTCTTTTCTCTTGTTTCTTCTTCTTTCATTTTCTTCTTCCTTTTTTATTCTATTCCTACATGTGCATGAGAGTGTGGTCACGTACATCAAGTGGTAGACTTTGTAGGGTATCCTCATCATTTTTAGAAAATATAGTCGAAGAAGATAATCAATCACTTCATAATGAGAATAATGAGAATAACAGTGTTAGAACACTTAGAGACCACATGAATCCCACAAGCCAAGTTTGCATCTTTAGCTAGAAAAGTCGAGGCACTAAATTGAAAAAAAGTGATCAATTAAAATTTATTCAAGACATTACGTGTCAAATCTGTGAAACAAATGAACACTCAACCAATGATTGTCCAACCCTGCCTTCCTTTAAGGAATGTCTCCATAAACAAGCTCATGCTTTAAACAGTTTTCAAAGGCCTAATCATAACCCATACTCTCAAACATACAACCTTGGTTGAAGAAATCACCCAAATTTCAGTTGGAAGAGTGAGAATGCACAAACTTCACAACCACAATTTCAAGGACAGTATAATCTCCAAAATTCTCATGGATATGCACCTCCTTATACTCCACCTCCTATAAGAAATTTTAAGGAATTTTTGTATGCATTCGTTGAAAAGCAAGAGACAATCAACACTTAACTTCCTCAAAGCATAATAGGTTTTAAAGATACTCTTGCAAAATTCACATCTACTCTTAGTTTTCATGAGAAAGGTAAGTTTTCATCTCACCCACAGCAAAATCCCAAGCGGTAATATAATGCAAATGCAAGTAGTTCTAGAAGTCAATATATGGATCAAGTCAAATTAGTCATCACTCTTTACAGTGGTAAGGTTATTGAAAAACCCACTCTTGAACCTCATGAGAAAGATGATGAGTCAATCTCTAAGGGTAAGGAAAGGGTTGAATCTGAATTTTGCAAGGAAAAGATTGATTCCCCACCAGTACTTCCATTTCCTCATACTATGACCAAACAAAGAAAAGTTAATCACGATTGTGAAATCTTTGAGACTTTCAAACAGGAAGAAATCAAGGATGAAAAAGGCACTGGAAATGTTGTCGCGGATTATTTGTCAAAATTGGTAATAGATTCAACATCCGACATCACACTAATTGATGATTACTTTCTTATTGAATCTTTACTTTCTTTTAGTTCAATGTCTTGGTTTGCTAAAAATATCAATTATTTTGCTTTAGGATTTTTTCCAGCTCATTTGGATAACCAAGACAAAAGAAATTTTTTGAGCAACGTGCAAAACTTTTATTGGGATGACCCTTACTTATTCAAAAATTATCCTGACCAAATATTTCAAAGTTGCATTCCCGACAATGAGGTAAGTAATGTTATTAAAGTTTGTCACTCTAAGACATACGAGGATCATTTCTCGTCAAAAAAGAGGACTGTAAAAATCTTATAAAGTAAATTTTACTAGCCCACTATGTTTAAGGACTCGCATGCATTCTGCAAAACCTGTGAAAATTGTCAAAAGGTGGGATTAATTTCAGAACACAGAGAGTCTTTAGATAATCTTCTATTGACTCTTAAGTCTCATCATAATGGAGATAAGTATCATGCATTTCATGATTTATAACCCCATTTCCATAAAGAAGATGCTTGATATAGTCTTGGGAATCTGACTAAAAAAGATAATGTTTGCTAGTTTTTAAGAAAACTGAATGGGAAGCCTATCTCCGATCCATAGAGGGCGTTTAAGTTGTTCTTAGATGTAAAATCAAGGGAAGATGTAAGCCACAATCACAGTTACCTGTACATACACATGTTTTTTCAAAAATAAATACATAAATAAATAGAGAGTGTGTGTGTGTGAGAGAGACTCCAGTTTGCCTACATGTAGGTGGTATGATTGCCTTTTTAATTTCTCATCTATAAAATCCTCTCTTACTTCGCTTCATTTCTACTCAACCCGTACATTCAACAAAAAGAAGTGTGTAGAAATGGCAAGTTCCTCAGGTCATCACATTAAAAATATTTTTTTTTTGGTGGATCTAGTCTTAGGAAAGAAAATGAGTTTTTTGAATCAACAAATTATCTTGGTCAGGTGCTAGCTGAGAGAAAGATTCATTTAGTGTATAGGGGAGGCAATCTTGGGTTAATGGGAGGTGTGTCAATAGCTGTATTTTTAGGATCTAGTCAAGTTTTGGGGGTCATCCCCAAAACGTTAGCACAAGAGGACACCATTGGAAAAATAATTGGAGAGGAACTATAGGTCTCCACAATGTCTACTCGTATGAATGCAATGTTTAACCATGTTGATGCCTTCATTGCCTTACCAGGTGGTCTAGGCACATTGAAAGAGATCTTTCATATTTCCTCTTGGGTCCAACTGCACATTCACCATAAACCTATAGGTCTGTTAAATGTTAATGGTTATTATGATAAGTTGTTGTCTTTTCTTGATCATGCTATGGAACAGGAATTTCTAACATCTTCTGCAAGACAAATCTTAATCTCTGCTCCTACTGCTGAATAAGTGATTGACCAACTACAATCTTTCATTCCTATAATTGATCACACCATGAGTTGCATAAATTGGTCATCTAAGGAAAGCCGTAAAAAACTTAGATTGGATTTGAGTCTTCATTTGTGAGTCTTTATGTCTTTTGATTTTGTTATTGTGTTTTGTTGTTTTTTATATTGTTTAAGTGTGTTTCAGGTTTGTTAGTGTTCGGTGTTTCAGGTGATGTCTTCTATACTCTATCTTTCTACCTTAGAACATTGAGGACAATATCTTATTTTGGTTAGGGGGAGAGGGTAGTAGTTGATAAAAAAAATTAACTAATTGTGTTTTCTATTTCATAAAGTATGTACAAAATTGTTCTTATTAGGATGGCAGAGTAAAGAAGCTCTTTTGTTAAAGTGACTTTTAAGATGCATCTTAGTAATCATTTTTAACATGGACTATCATAATACTTCTTGAAATATTTAGGTTTACAAACTCTCGCATTGTTATCACTTAATTCTACTTATATACTTATTTAACATGTATTCTTAAACCTTAATTTTCACACACACCCTTTAACATATGATTGTGGGTTGCACATTGGATTATTACATTATTTATGTTCTTTTGTTAAAGGTAACAACTAAGGGAAATGGATAGTATAATTTGAAAAAAAAAACAAGAAAAAGAAAAAAAATGATGATAATAAAAATATAGATAAGTTTGGTTTCATAGCCTCCCTAACCTAAGCAATTAAACC